>NC_054057.1:54786899-55086899 GCF_017639655.2 Falco naumanni | reverse complement strand
ATTATGCTCACACATACTGCTAAAAAAGAACAAATAATGCTATACTGGTAACAACAACAAAATCCATCTGCCCCTTGCTTTCAATGTAAGAGCAAGAATATGCCGTATCAACTCATGATAATTTTAGAATTTATTTTCTTCATTACTACTAAACTCCCAGATACCTTTCAAAATTACTTAGCCTTCTCTCTGTTATTTGGGTAGGACTAGTTAATATGTTAAACTGAATCCTTAAAGGAAATTAACACTCAGTAAATCACTGTCATACAGACTCCTTCCTTACCCTTGAGGAGGTACTCAAAAGTAATTAGAGTGAAGTCTGAAGAGAACACACGTTTTACAACAGACAAATTTCAAAACTATGAAAGCGTCAGCTAAAATAAAAGCTCCAATATGTCAGAAAAATCTAAAATAACTGTCCTTTTCTATTAGCGATGTTTACGTGTATGTTACTCACATAGACCCTTCAGAACAGTTTTAGAATAATATTTCATAAACTAACATAGCAGATTCCACAATTTAACAATAGCAGAAAGTAAGGCATGTCCTACTTTCACATCAGTATTTAAAAGATGCACAACTCTCTTGACCAGGCTGCTGTTTTAGAAGTAACGAAGGAACATACCTTGACTGTGCAAAGACATAAGTTGTGGTGGAGGTGGAGGCTGCGGCAAAGGAGCTGGCTGCGTGGTTGCTGGACTTAACACAGCTGTGAACAGATCTTCAACATCCTTTCCTCCTAGCTCTGCAAAAACACCATGCATGAGTTGGCCATCATTGTTTACGAACTACATTTTATAAAAGACAACAAAGATTAGAACATGTACCTGGGATTTTGTACAGTTTGCCAAGAATAGCACCTGGACAAAGTAAAGACAGCACAGAATGAGTAATCATCAAAAAATGCAATAAAATCAATTCTGCAAGCAAGACCAAATAGGTATGTTACAGCACATAGGTAAGCAATTTGAGAAAAAAAATAAAAGATTTCTACTTAAGTCTTCTAGAAGACCAAGGACAAAAAAATTACCATCTGTGACCATTTTGTCTAGTTCTGGACTGAGGATTCCATCCAACTGTTCTTCACTCAATGGCCGTGAACTCTGGCTGACATTCGGCTGAGGCAGAGAAGAAGGATCATCAGAGATGGGACCAATATCCAATCCAGCTGAAGGAAGAAAGAATAATAAGTTAGACATAAATAGTAACATTTATTGGTTTAGAATAAAGAGCATTAAACTTTTTTTTCCCCTAGAACTGAGCTATCAATTAAACCAAGACTTTCTAAGATGCGAAAGGCAAAATAAGACATTCATTAGATAAGCCAATAAAATTGCCCACTATTTACCTCCAGTTTACTGTACAGTTTGAGGAATGTTAATTGAGTAGAATGCAACTGGAAGAGTGGGAAATAAGACTACTGAGTGTAGGTACAGCATGTTTTTAAGTGTATATTTTTCATTATATAATTCCACTGTAACTATTTTTCACATTTTAAAAACAATCACGCTAGCAGTCAATATGGTTAATCCTCATGCACCTTAAGGTTCACCCCAGACATTCTTGTAATATTACATTAAAAATCTACTGAAGTGCTGCTGAAGTGTAGTCAGTATCAAACAAGTTGTAGCAGTTTCTGTTTCAAAAACAACTACTGAATATTCTGGGTTACATCAGACAAAGTGATTTGCTGGTACTGAGAAAACATAACTTACTATATAAATTTTCTAACATCCTTTACAAGTCAACATATCTCTCAACTGAGAAAGATCTTTGAAAGACCAAACTACACACTTCAGTATCTAAAATACAATTCTGAATTAGAAGCCAAATAAAAACAAATGTAAAATAATGAAACATGCTGTTCTACTTATTGTCAACCTATGTTTTACATCAGGTGATGAATCATCATCCAGTGGAAACAAAAAAATTGATGCTGACTGCTTTATTCATGCTTAATATATTCACATTGTTTAAATGCTTTTAATTTACAAAAGATACCACTATGATAAACACTACACACTATTACTAGAAATAATGCTACCATTAACAGTGGCAGCAAGAAAATGTCTGATTTTGTATCATGAAACACAAAACTCAGGAAGGTTTTTAAAAGCTGTAAGCAAAACTTTATGCAGTACTCTCAAATGCGGAGTGCAGAATTTATAGGTCGTGTTAGACTCAAACACCACAGAAAGAGTGGAAAATGAAAGCATGAATTAGTGACACAGTAAAGGATTACTAGTTTCTACACATGCAGTTCTTTCAGCTAAAACCACTAGGAAAGATGACTACTTCTAACCATGGATCATCCATTGTTTAGTTTCTTACCAAATGGGGAGGGTGAGTTCTCAACCTGGAAAGTGCATAAATCAAGACCTACAGGACCCAAACCAGATAAAATGGATGATTATAACACGAAAACAAAACAAAAAAAAAAGTAAAGAAAAAGCTGCATGCTGAAAAAAGCTACGCAGGTATGATAGACAACGGCAGCTACATTTTATTCTCTCTTAAGCAGCAAAGCAAAGAGCCAAGTAAAACAAAAATGTTGAGAAGGTTGGGGATTTATTTTTTTTTGGTAGAAGGCAACAAAATCATCTCGAAGCAAGGTATTCTTAAAATATGAAAACTGTATCTGAAACCACCTCGAGTATAACCTATAGATACAACACAACAAACACATATATAATAGAGAAAGAGAAAACAAATATCAGCGAGACCTTATAAACATACATACCCGAATGATCTCCAGACTTTACCAAATCATCTGAAAGTATTCCAAGAATATCATCATCAGTATTTAAGACCTCAGAAAGATCGGCTAAAGGATCATCGGTGCTACCTGCATAAGATACAATAAATAAAATCAACCAGTTGTGGCTTTTATACTTGACTCTGGTGATGCACTATATTGTTTGAGCTATAACCTCAAACAAAAATTTACCAGGCTATAAGGGCCTTCTATAGTGTGTTACGTACTGCAGGTCACTGGAGGGTGACAGACTGGGCTGACCAGCAGCCCCTCCCAGCCAGTACTGTAGCCATCTTCATATGCTTCCATTGTTTAGTATTTTCTCCATTACAGTAAAAGTGATAATGTAATCAGTCATGGGGAAGACAGACTGGATGATTTCAGAGGCGAACCACCCCAACCCCACCCCCGACCTAGTGAGAATTTGCAACTTCTAAGACACAAAGGCCTATGAATGTAAAAGTCAACGAATAGGTTTTATAAAGGACACAGCTCACAACAAATCAACACAGACTATCAAAAAAAAAAAAAAAAAGGTAAGGAAGTGATCAGTTACTTCTCTTCCCACCACTGCCTTTCTTACAACCAGTTACTACACCCTAATAGGGATATGAAATGTAAGAGTAAGAGGCAGTAATAAGTAAATGCAAAACCAAGATGCTATTTTTAAGATCAGAGGAAACCCTGAAGTGAGAACAGTCAGAGGTGGAAATGTCATGTTTGGTTGTTGTCTAAGAAAAACTGGCCTGGTCCTAGCAATAAATTATTTATTGTTAAATAACAAATTCTGGATATGATTATCTTCTTGACATCCAATTAATTAGAGAGAAATGGCTCCAAATGGCCCATCTGGTTTTATTAACTAGGTTTTTAGGACTATTTCAGATGTACAACACTTGAAGATAATTGTTTGACAAACAGAAGTTGAGAAAAATATTTTTCAGAAAACCTGCAGACTATCGTGACTACACAAGCAATCACTGTCAGACCAATGAAACGTGACGAGATGGTAAATATGCATACAATTAAACAGAGAAAAAGGATTAATACAAATCATAAAACATACAATGTAGAAAACAAGCACAGGCAGGTTGAAGAGGGACCAGAAAGTCAAAAAACAAACAAATTCCACACATATACAGGTATCTTTCCCACTGTTATAATTCAACTGCCCCAGGAAAGTATTTCTAGCTTAAGAGTGCCAAGGATTTACTTAGATCATGAGGTTACTTTCCAAGCTGTAAAATTTTACAATGAATTAAGAAGCTCCTGCTGCTGCTGCTTCTCAGAGACAACCCTTTTTCATTCTACCATTACTGAAAGTCAAAATCAAAATGATTTTTTTTTTCACTTTACTATTTTAATTCTTTATTTTTATCCTTTGTAATGCCAACAAGGTGGTACCATCCCAATTAAGTAATGTTTTATGCTTGCCACTCAACTAGGTGGATCAATGTGCCAGTGCAGACCAGCCAGTTTACATGTATATAAAGATTTTGGCTCTTAACTGGTATCAATAGAAGTATTAAAAAGTGCCTCAAACCTGCTTTTTGGGTATAGTTATTTTGCGTACCTGATAAAAAGTACTATGAAATGTGAAGCTTTTCAACAGAACTCAGTTATTGGGGTTTTGTTTTTTGCTTTTGGGGTGGGTTTGGGTCTTTTTTTTTTTTTTTTTTTTTTTTTTTGAGATACTTGTTTTCCTTCTGGCAATTTGGGTCTAATTATGCAAGCAACTAGCTAATACCAGGCACTGCAAGGTGATATTAATGACTTCAGCTGGCTGGAAGGCAAAGGATTGACTTTAGCTGTTCTTTAGCTTTCCTGAATTGCTACTTGAAGGCAGGTAAATATCAGGGAGGAAAAGGTTTTTATGAAGGAAGCATAGAGACTGTATTAGCAGCCTCTAATTCTTCTGTAGTATTTTATGTCATGGTGTTTTCCTCCACAGCCCTTAGAAATGTGTTTGGGAACAGTCCCTAAAAATTAAACTTCTAATCTGAATATAAATACATTGTATAAGTAGCTAGAAAGAGCTCAGGTGGAAAGATATAACTGAAGAGTTTACCACCCGTAGCTACACACTGGCTGTGAATAAATTCAGGCTTCAAATTAGAGGGCTCCTATCAAGGCAATCAGGTTCTGTAATGGCCTTTCGATGAGATTAGTAGGTAGGAGAAAAGCTACCTGCTTTCAAAATGGAGCTTGTTAAGTCTATCAAAAGGCTGAGTGCTGGTGAAAGCAGAGGACTAGACTCTGATCCATAAGTCTCATGTAAGACATCTCATCTAAAGCATATTTTTACATTTTTCTTCTATTTTTTCCCCTCGTTTTAATTCCTTGTGTGCTAAATATTATCTTGGAAACAACTAAATCACTTTAGTCAGCTGCTTCAGATCAGAATCAATAGCCGGTTGACATCTGCTGCCAAACAAATAGCTCAATACTGCTCATTAATTTGACTCTTTCAGAATGGAGATAAAACAAAGACAAAGCAAAAAGGAAAATAGTTTGCTTGTAATGCTGCATCTCTAAGACAGCACAGTTCTACTGATATCTTGTAATCCTGATCCCTCCAATGTATTTATTTTTATTTATTTATGAAGTTCTAAAAGAATAAAAACACCTCTCCCAAGCCTGCAGCCACTTTAAGATGTTTAATCACGCAATAACATATCTAGTTATAAAACGTCCCAGCAGCATTTGAATCAGTTGCACAGAGCCCCAGATCACTCCTCTCCTTTTGTCTAGGAAGAATTTCTTTAGCATTCTCTGGAGGCCCTGCATGACCAGATGATTTTTTCAACACCCTTAGAAAAAAAAAATACACTGAATTTAAGCTATTCCAAATTAAAAGAGAAAAAACGACATTGTCAGAGCCTTCACAGAACACATCTCACCAAGTGGACTCTTTCATCAGAAACACCCAGGTCAAGAAACTCAAGAGAGATGTGGACAGTCCTCAGACTACATGGCATGCAACAGATTCCAACCACCACCTTCAACTTCACCCACCAACAGCCAGGGAGACCCTGGAGATCTGGTGCTCTGTGCTCCCAGTCAGGAAGTCTTTGCACTCTGCTCTAGCACTGTCTTGGAAATGAATTTAAGGCTTGGCCCCATGCAGAATACACCGTGCAGTGTGCCCCGTGTTATAAAACCACAGGAAAGGTGAGTCTCGTAACTGAAAACAAAAACTGCAGCCTCTTTGCCAGACAGAAATCAGGACTGGGAGCCTAAAGCTCACTTCAGTCAGTGTTACTAGAAACTAATAGTATACAAAGGACTCCAAACCCCCTTTTCTGGCCAGCTCTGCTGATCCTCATCATTGCTGCAGTCTTGTCTACCAAAACCTTCAGCTACCCTTAGCCGAGCCCTAAGAATAAATAGTCACAGACCACGTCACTGGAATGCACCATCCATTCACGAGCAGACTGAACGCATCACTGTTCAACTCCCTAGCAGTTTTATGCACATGTTGAAAAGCAAAGCAGATAGAAGGACTTCTTTAGGTGCTTCAGAGCTCTTTGAAAAATGAACCAGTATTATCTAACCCTTAATCCTGGGATTGAATGAGTGGAGTTTCCAAGAGAAGAACATTTTCCTTGTTGAAAAGACCTAACCAGTTAAGCAAGGACTCTCACAGGAGTCAGCAATCCCTGTGAGAAATGGCACTGTAGGAAAACAGCATACTGTAACCAGGCAGTCCTACCACCTCCCAGCGCAGTGAATAAAGCAGTTCACATTATTCCTGCTCCAAAGCCAGGTCTGTACCGAAACGATGAAAATATCACAGGTGCTCTGGGACACTGTTCTCACCTCCAGCCCCTCTGCAATATCAGCCAGAAGGTATTGCCTTAAATATAAATAAACTAGCCAGCTGCTAGCTCAGCAGTTAGCCAGTTTACCAGGGTTTCCAACACACAGAATTAATCTCTTTCACACATGTGTGGATGCTCTTGTGGAAATAACTGTCTCCCACAAAGCCACAGTGAAAGAGTTAAGAAAAACTGCACTGGAACTGATCAATACTGGCAGATGACTTCACCCACTGGCGCTCCAACTACAACAAACAGCTCCATTTGGACACAGTTTTGGCTGGAAATCTGAACAGTTGAGAGACAATTGTTGAGAACATTCCTATGGCCAGAAAGCAGTATCTCATATATAAAATGGGAAAGACAGCAGGTTATCCACTAAAACTGTAGCTAGTGATTTATTTACTAATAGTCACCTCATCATGATTTATTTCTGAATAAAAAGAAGATGAAATTACAGTTTTACAAATTTGCTTATTCATAAAGAACAGGTTTTTTAAAAATTCCTTTAAACTTTGGAATAAGACAACATTAAATTAACATCAAGTTCATGAATTTCTAAAACCTTGAACTACCATAATACACGAACATTAGTGACTTTAATCTTACAGTCAGGTAGGTCAACAAACACGTCTGAATCCCTGTTTCTCTGACTTCAAAAGAATACTGCAGTGGAAAAAGTCTACGCAAGCATGTCTTCTTGTAGTGTTGGAAACAATGAAATACAGACCTTGAAACACTCCATTTGCAGTGGTTTCCCCTTCAGGGGAAGTTAACGTTTGCCTTTTCTATTACCCACAATTTCAACTGTATAGCAATCAATATTTAATTATAATGTAGCCTTCTGCCTTTTATTTAGCTGATTTTCACCCAGCAACAATCAGAAATAAGTGACCTTTCTGCAGATGACTCTCTGGACATGGGAAACTGTATCAATGTGTGTAAACACTTTTACATGGAAAAACTTCTGAGGACAAGCTGAAAGACAAGTCACAAATCATCTAACATATACAAGAAATAGTAACAGTTTTTTAAAAAATACAGAATGGTAAGACACCTCCAGTTAACTGCATATACTACAAGACACAGAGAAAAAAAGAATTTGGTCGGGACAGTGAGGTTTTCAATTTAATTGCTTCTTTGTGTGAAGCTGCCCTTTCAGCAACACTTCACAAGCCTCTGGCTATTTGCAAAACTTTCAGCTGTAAATTCAGTAAGGTTTCGCAACAGCAAAAGCAAAAGATTGCCTAGAGGCTACAAACTGTACCTGGAAAGGGCACTCATGTTCAGAAAGGACATGGTGAGCCAAAAGTTCTGAGGAGACTGGCAACCTAAAATAATCTAAAACATTAAAGAAAATAGAAGTTGGATGATATTCATCCAACTGATACTCACTAGACTACTAAAAGTTACCTTTTAATTAGAGTAATTTTGTCTTCTTCTATAATGAATGTGTATGCTTATTCTTACACAGAATTAATTTCATGGATTTTATAGACATGGACGTTACAGTCAACAAGTTTCAGATTTGCATTAAATGCCAACTGTTGTACCATCCACTGCTCCTTCTGAAACAGCTGGAGCCTCTGAATATCACCGTTTACCAATGTAACTTAACTGCTCAAGGGCAGTTAATATACAGAATGTAGAAATCAGACAAATCAGAATCAGAAAAACATTGTGAGAAAAGTGGAAAAGATTGGAAAAGCCCCAGTTGCAACAACAAAATCGAACTATTGAATTATCACTAACATTATGTTTGTATACCTTGAGGTCCTAGTTTTGCCTGAGCTGGAGTGGAAGTTGAGCTAAGAAGGGGGTCAGATGAAGGATCCAGGAAATTGGTGGTCAGATTTGTTTTACATGAGAGTGGAAGTGATTCTTCAGGTAAATTATCTAGGCTCATCTTGTTTTGTCTACTGGTATCTAGTAGGTCTTTCCCAAAGAAAGCTTCCTGCAAACAAGACAACATGATTCAATGTAGGAAAAACACTGTATCTATTGAAAAATTTGGTATCAACAAAGTTAAAATTAAAAGCCATTGATTACTAGAAATATAAAACCAGAGTCTCAAGTCTCTCATGCCTTCCAATATGGCAGTATCTCTTCCAGGTTACAAGGAGTGGATACAGCTTACCTGAGGTAGCTATATGATTAATATTTTATGATTAAATTGACACCCTAAATTAGATAGAAAAACAATAGTCATCTTAGATATATGTGGCACAGACAGTGCCAATACAGTGTTGCTATATATCACAAGTTTTTCAACATTTAAATTATTTCTCCTCGCACAAAAAGGATAGCTGAAGGAGGAGAATACTACTGGGAACTTGATCAAGACCACACAAGAAGTTTATGAAAAACACGCAAGCACACTGTGGTCCAAATTCTAGAACTACCATCCACTGCATTTCAGTTACCACAAAATCACCCCAACGTCAAACTACAGTAACAAAACACCTTAAGATGTTTAACTTACATTAGTATCTCTTCAAATATTCTATAAAAGCTACCACTCACCTAAGCCTGGGTACTCAGTGATTTGACAACAACCTATCACATTCTCAAGCCAATTTTTATTCATTATATAAGAACTCTATCTGTTTTCAGGTAGTCTTTAAAATTTTGATTTAGGATACAGCTATACAGCTGCTAAAAATAAAGCGAAAGATACAGATTTTTCAGTACCAGTTATTCCAACGTAAGCAGAAGAAGAATCTAAGAAATATTCTGTATTTTACAGGACTAAAATGTGCATTAAGGAAAAAATATTTATCCTCATTAATCCATAGTAAATGTTTCTTAAGTATTTTCTTTCCAACTCCTTCCCCATATACAAAATACAAATTACTTGTAGACAGAGGTTGCTCTGCCCCTCTTGTAAATTCTTTGCTTTCAATCCCAATATAGTCTACATCTTGAAGTTTGGTGAACATCTACAAGACAGTAAAGTTTTCATGAAAAAAGTAGCTAAGAAGAACAGCAAACCAAAAAATGTTCTCAGTGAGAGACGTATATAAACCAGTCAGTTTTTAAACTGGTTGAAGATGAGCAATTTGCTCAATCACCGTTAATACTGTGGTTAATATCCATGACTACTACCTCTTACGTGCTAGGGATGTCAGAGAATTAACGGAGTGGAGGAGCAGAGATTATTGTGGTAGGGGGATGCAAACCCCACAAAACTGTAGGAAAACAAGTTTCCCCTACCAAATAACATTCTATAATCTTCTGAAAAGAAAGATTAGTATCTTAAGAAAATAACATGCAAAGACATCCTACAGAGTTGAATGCTGAAAATGTCATGTGTCAGTTCAGAGAGAAAAGGTGGCTTCTTTCCTCCCGTCTCCTCTCTCAGAACAAATGGCGGGGTGGGGAGAGAGAGGTAACACCAGAGGACTGGAGATTTAACATATTATACAGCTTTCTGTTCAAACTTATGAACATTCTTGACAGAAAAACCATTTCATTGGAATGAATTTGGAATCAGAAAAGAAACATTAAAGCTTTAAATGAACTATGCATCAACACACGTAAAGATGTACACCAGTAGTTTTACCTGCAAATAGGCAGGAAAGGTTTCTTCGAGTTTATTTTTCTTTTTTCTGTAACGCTTTTTTATTTTCTCAGTACTTTCAGAAGCTGGGGCAGACTCCTCAACTGGAGTGTCTGGCAGCTGTTCTGTCCAACCTAAAAAGTAACATTCAGGCACAAATAAATAAAGTACTCTGTGTCTTGCTCTAAACGTACAGTGGCAGCATGCCAAACATATCTTGCTACCTATCTGGGTGCATGGGTTTATTGAACATCACTCTAGATGTATTCTAAAGGTGGCTTTTATCTAGCCAGGTGTGAACTGGCACCTGATAAGCTGGGCTCTGGCAGTAAGAAATACTGTATGTGATACCAGTCACATCACTATCTTCTTGTACCTGAGTGGCTAAAGACAGACCTTTACCTTTCATATCTGCAAGCCACGTAAGAATTTGGTAATCTCAGAGAAATTATAGGTGCCATTCAATCAGATATTTGAAAGCTAATTCCACTGAAGTATTATCTCCAAAATCATCAGTGCTGAGTTACACATTCATCACCTTTCATTTTATAAACTAATTATTCTCAAATTAAAAGTAAAAAACTTTTTTCCTTAAATCTGAAAAAGACTGTTGTACAAATAATGGGCAGGCAAGAAAAAGATATCTACAAAGATGCCCTTCAAGAAAAATTACACCTTTATTCAGCTATCATATTCCAAAGTGGCACTGTTTTTTCTAACGAACACAAAAGGACACAGTGCTCATCAATCATTCAGTATTTTATTTCAACAGACCAGGCAAAACACTGCAGGTAAAAGCAGAACTTTTAAAGTCCTGACACTTCTATCTTGCCAAAGCCATAGCTAATCAGATGGAGTTAAGGACCCTGGGAAGTCATTTAAGAAACTCTGTTATTTTGGTGGTAAAATCAGCTATGCTTTGTACTGCAGTAATCTCTTGTACCATATTCAGAGGACAGCAAGTAGAATGCGGCTAACCAACGCTGTGACCTCTGCATTGTTGCAGAGTGAGCTTTTGCAGAGAAAGGGGGTGGAACACGACAAGAGGAGCAAAAAACTTGGTAAGGCTGGTGAGTACTGGCAGCTGAGAAGCAGGCTCTCAGCAAGCTATGATGATTTAAAACACAAAGATTTTCTGAGTTATTTTTTTCTTAACAAGCAATTGTGCCTGAGCACACAAAAAGAAGCTCAAACTTTTAGCTGAAGAATACTTGTTTAAGAATATTGTTTTTTAACAATATGCATTGTACTGTTACCCAGAATGGGGAATTAACTTTTAGCTTTTTTTTTTTTTTTTTTTTACTTAAAGGAGCAGATCCCTATAGAAATGAAAAACTTCAAAGCAAAATTTTCAGCATTATCTGAAACAATTTTGTATACTACACAGAAATAATATAAAGCAGGAAAACAGAGCTATAGCACTAATATTACCAGGAAAGCAAACGTATCTATTGTATCTAGTTAGGGAATCTAACTAGAATACTGGCTTGCGCTGATTAAAGAAACATTTGTTGGCTTCATAAAGTAGGTCTGCAAATGCAAGCAAGGACAGCATTTAACTATTAGTTTTTAATATTGGCTGGATGCTGCAGTAAAGATTCAGCCTCCATCATGTTGTACAAATACATAGCAAGAGACCAATCTGGCTCTAGAAAGGTTAAAAACACAATAACTAAACAGACAGGAGAGAATAATAGGAGAAATCAAGGCCAGAGTCTTCTGAGATGGTATCTGCAAACCTTTAGAAGCAGCTGCCTCCTCCTACTGACCTTATACAGATCAGGCTCTGAACTAAATACACTCCACACCTCACCTTAATGATACCTCCATATTTTCTAGATTAGATAGTGTGAGCAAATCCAGATGGATGAAATATTTTAATCACACATAGAAAGCAAGAGAACAAGGCCCATCAATAAAATCTGACTTCATGTAAGGTGCCCAATCTACTGAGTAATACAGAGTCAAAAGGCATTAAAATGGCTTTGCTAAAAGCAGAGACCAAACAGAGCAGGATTCTTCAGGCCTGGAAAAGGCAAAAACTGATGGTGGAATACCACACGTCTAGAAAATCTTTCTGTATTATAAGTTAATAAGGAGTGACTTTTTTAAAATAACCTTTCATAATATAAAATGTGAGGGTAGCTTATCCTTAAACTGGTAGACATCCAGTTTAAAATAAGGAGTTATTTCTTCATACAGCAATAGTGTATCATTGAACTCACTAAAAGTATGATTTTCCAGAGCATAAACAGATCTATAAAAATATCAGACACACTTGTGGATCATGGAACACTGGTGAATATTAAAACTGATGGTCCAGAGACACCTCTGGATCAGGACAACATCTGGAGGAAAGTGTATGAGAAAGAGGATTACTCTAAACCTACCTTTTTTTTTTTACACTTTTTTTCTGTCTTCTACTAGTCAAAACTAGGCTAAACAGAGCTCTGACACAATACAGCAGTCCTTATAATGCTCGCTATTTTGTTCCCACAGTAGCCTGCTATTCATTTTTTCAATTTCTTTGTAAATCATGGGCTCTGCTGAAAGTATAAGTATGAGGAATGAGTATTTTCAGTTCAATTAATAAAGCCATCGTGATAAACAAAAAACTTATTCCTCAGTAGCACAACTCTGGAAAGAATCGTATGTTGATGAGTTGCGTTATTTTTATTGCATTAAGCACGAACAAAAATTTTAAAAAAAGTTTCTGCACTTACCTTCATCTCTGCCAGGCAACTGCTCAGAAACAGATCCAGAAGAATCTTTCCTGGAGAGAGATCTTTTAGTCTTCCCCTGCCCTGTACGACTTCTCTGACGTACCATAAATCCACCAATACCTAACAAGAAAACAAAAATTCAGTATATTGATAAAAACTACGTTTCATAGTAACAAAGACAGCCAAGGTTGTTCTGCAGGTAAAAGGGACTACTGCATCTGTAGAGGTCTAAGAATGAATCTGAGATACTTGAGTTTTCATTCAGAGTTTTAATGTCTTGGTGGGTATATATATAATTATCACAAAAGATCAAAATTTCAGGATTGTAAATCATCCACAAGTTCAAATGACCAAACCTGGCCACTTTCAACAAGGCAACTTTTACAAGGGAAGGGTTTTCCCTTCCCTTGTAAGCTGATGAATTGTTAGTCAATCTACCAAACAAAATCTATTAAAGAGCCTTAAAGGACCACAAAAAACCTCTACAAACTGCTCGAGAGCCCATCACTCCAAATGATGGTGCTAGAGAAGGACGGATCGCAAAATAAAAGGATAATTCATCAACATCATAGTGCCTGAATCTCCAGGATCCCTTAACAAAGAGTGACTGCAGTGCTTCTAATCCTTTGCAGTTGGTGTGTATGTACATGCATCAGATTCAGGTTTGTTTCATTTTTCAGGGAAATTGTTGGCTGCAGAAAACTAACAGAAGCTATTCAACTCATGATCCAAACCCACACCAAGCAAACAAAACTCTCTTCTCTTCTCTTGAGGACCCGACAGTAGAAAGAAATGGTTTGTTGAGGTAGAGTGCAGAGAAAAAGGAAATCTCTGTTAAGTGATGTAGGTTTGTAACACTATCTCCCCAGGGTGGGCCCATGACGGAAGGCAATATACACACGGGTATGGCCTGCTGAGACAGGGCTCTTACACGGCTGTGTGGGAAATGATGTGGGGAGAGTAAAAGGTGGTACAGATCTTTTTAGCTACTGAGAGGAGCAAGAGAAACTAGACCGTGTTGTAACTCCTGCTTCCTTTCCTTCCTTCACTGTACTCCTTGCCTTCACATCCTCAATCATTTCATTGCCTCTGTTCTCCTCCCCTTCCATCTTCATAACCAGAGGGTATGGCCCATTACAGCAAGCAGGATGGTGGGACTGGTGAAAATACACGACTGCAAAGACTGCAACCAACTTACCCACAGTAGTGGGAGGCTGCATAATGAAATACAAAACCACCATGTTAACACAGACTCTGAGACATACCAAGGTATGTGGTACAGGGGCTCTTCAAAAAGCCATGTGGTGTCTCAGCACAGTTTATTATCTTGGGTTCAGTTTCAGCCCTAATGCATCAGAGCTACTTCCTACAGAGTCACTTAGGTATCTCTAGCTTTTTCTGCCTGGAGACAGCTCAAGTGTTTCTACACCCAGGACACATGGTTAATCCACAGTCAAGATAATTAAGAGCTGACTGCCCTAATAAATTAAAATAAATTAATCCATCCAATAACTGAATTCATTAAAATTCACTGCCAGAAGTCATCTACAAATATTTACTCCTATGAAGTATTTCAGAAAATAAGACACCTGCAGAAAGTTCTCTGAACTTCAAATATTGCCAAATGCACATACATACACACACACACACACACACACACACAAAAGAACCGCCCTTCATCAATCATATTAATACAGTACATTTTCCCATCAAGCTAAGAATCAATACAAGGTATAGATCTGAACTACTATCCAATAATTGACAGCATACTAAGAACAAGCACACTGCTAAGCAGCAACCTTTGGAAATATATTTTGATAAGAGGACTAAAAACTATTTTAAACAGAACAGGGGGAAAAAATCTAAAATCAACAATTAGCAGTAGAATACTTTAGAATTCCATACTGTTTTCTATTTATTTTTTGTTTAATTATACAGAAAAAAAAAAGTGTTAAAACAAACAAGGGACACACAATCGTAAAAATTATTGTATCCTACCAGGTCTATATGGTTTTCGCTTCCTTTTTTTAATCCCATCAGCTCCTTCTGCCACTTTGGTATCATCATCTACAGCTTCCCGTTCTGGGCTGGAATCTGATTTTCCATCACAATCCATAAGATCACCTTCTGCAGAAAAGAGGCAACGGTAACTTTAACTGGAGAAGGGAAAGAAGTTATTTTTCCAAAATGTCCACATCTGACCGATTTCTGAGAAACTGATTAAAACTGACAGATTTCCCAAAAGGGTGGGTGATAGCTACTCATACTCTCCAAACACTTCTGCGAAACCCACCTTACCTATACACAGACCCAGTATATACATACATTTCCTCTGAGATGATGTGTACACAAGACCAGAGAGTAAATGCTATAGTTACTATATGTGAATCTGAGAATTTTTTTGGTGAACTTTTCAGATGCCTGTGCTATTGCATTTTCTAAGTGTCTGACCAATTTCTAGCCATACATCAAGGAATATGGTTACAACTGACCATGCAAGATTCACTTCATTTTGTTTACTGTCCTGTTTTCTTTGGTAGGCCTTTTTTTTATTTAGCAGACAGGCTGAAAAACTACAGCCTGTACTTGGAAGGTAATGTTTAATGACTCTTTGTTTAGAGAGTTCTTGACTTGAAGCCGTATGAAAGCAGACTTATTTGTGAAAAGGAATTTAACTATATACTAGAAAATTCAGCCCAAAGGAATTACTCAGCCTTGAAGACAAAGACTGTAATTTTGAGTTAAGAGTTTATATTCTGTGGGAAAGCAGGGTAGAAACAGATGTAAGGTATGACGGCATTAAAAAGCCTTTGGTGTTGAAGAGCGAGGGAGTTAATTCTGTTTCTGATACCCCCAAATATCAACACAGTAATGGCTTCATATCTTCATTCTATTGTCAAGCTTTTGAAAAATTAAATGTGCTCTAACCCCTGAAAAGATATTGTAATTCTAATTCTCTGCTTTGGATTTAGGTGTATAATTCTATATGGTCTAAAACCACATACAGTTGTGAGAGGGAGAAATACTGAAATACTGTTATGACAGACAGAGCTGGACTCTCTCATACCACTTCTGCTGTGGCAGAACTACAACCCTTGCTCTTCCACAGGCTGGGTCACAAACCAGACTTTCCCATCAATGAAGACAGAAGTTCAACCGACAAAGCTAGTGGCTTGGCAAAAGCAGTCCCCACTGACCACCACGGCCAGTTCCCTCCTCCTCTCCAGAGCATGGGTCAACCCTCTGCAACGTGTTCACTTCTGGCGGAAGAGAAACCTGCTAGAGTGCTAACGTGTCCTGCTACACAAAGCGGTATGCCAAATGCTAAACCCCACAGTGGTCCTTCCCATTTACTTACAAAGCATAGCTCTACAAATAGTAGCAGAAGAGCCACGTTAAGTCTACCAAAGCTGAAGCTCCCAAAGCAAGCTGAACTTTCATCAAGTGGACTTTAAAATGTGGAACACCAGATGAAATGCGGAACCTGATGAAAGCCTATAGATGAGATGGTAACAAAATTACCATGAGCTCAGTTTTCTCAGATACAGCCTCTTTCTTTCACCCAGAACTTTAGAGTCGAAGTAAAGGTCTTTCTCCCCTTTCCTGGAACTACTACACTATGTTGCTCCAGTCAAAGCTGTGGCACAGCTTTATTCACTCTGATGCTCATACGAAAATTTCAGACATTCAGGGAACAGGCACTGATCCGCTCTACAGAGCACATTCCAAGAAATCCAGCCAATCTACCATGTACATGTTGTGCTGTTACTGTCACATCTATGAACATGCTCTAGCTCTCAAAAAGGCAACGAAAGGTGATCAGAACTGAAATTAAGTTCTGTGGAAGCTCTGGCTCTCCCTTTCATACTCTACATTTACGTATCTTGTTATCTAGTTGGAAAGGGCTATTTATAGAAGCCAACAAGCAGATAAAGAAGTTAGACAAAGTTATACAGAAAACAGGCACATGTTTGTAAAAGTAATGATTAAACCACTAAAAAAGACCAAGTGAAATGGCTAATTCTCTACCCTGATGCCTTCAAACCAAAATCAAAAGCTTTTTAGCTTTCAACAACCCAGCTGACGGACATACATGAAAGTATGAGATGAAATTTAAGAGTCAGTATAATGCTAGGACAATATACCAAACCCTGTGAATACTGAAGGAAATGAAAGAAAAACAAGTAGTTAACTGTTTTAAAGGTTATAAACAAATAAAGGAAAGCTGTTATAAAAAAAACCAAACCACTTCTAGTCAACAGCAGACAGTAAGAATGTGCTAATCAAACAACAGGAACAATATTGATATTAACAAGTTAACAGTGAAGCTGCACTGATGGTTAAACAAACCAGTTACCTCAAGTATACTCTCCATACCTAAAAAAAGCTTCTTATGACATTTAATCTGATTAACAACGAGGCAGTGTTGCACAAACAGAAACATATTAGATTGTGGTGAGGTGGGGTTCCTATTTTTCCTCTGTTCCTCTGGTAACAGACATCTGCCTGACTAATGTAATGATTTTCACACCTGCCTTAAGTAAGCCTTTCCTCAGGCCTCGGATTAACACCTATTCTACCAACATGCTTATCAGGATGTACAGCCAGACCAAGTAAAAAGGACAGGAGAACATTACTGCACCATGCTGGCTGCTGTTTCTAGTGTTGAAAAGCAGGGATTTGAAATGGGGCTGGCTGCTCCTACGCGCTTTCCCACTCTTTATCTCCCACCTTCAGTCTCCTCTGGCTGGGGCTGCTGTGCTTTCTCGGCTGTGAGGGAAGCAGATGAGACAAGCCCTGGTGGCCTGGGACAGGTGGATCTTTGCTCCATCTAGACTTGCAGTGGAAGGAGCTCTCCCAGGGGCTTCTCCCATTGACTGAAATGTCATGCCCATGCACAGGATGTGTTTAGAAGGCAAGCGTTAGCCAGATGCCCTCATCTCTCCTCAGCACTGGAAGCCACAAAAACACTGTTAAATCTTTTCCTCCCTCCATACTACACAGATACGCCATCCTGGAACCTGAAAACCTTCAGTAGATCTCTACGTACAGCATCATCTACTTGAACTAGAGCAACATCCGAAATCACTTCTAAATTCAAATTCTGTCTTGAATTCTACTTTGGAACGAGGACAAACATTCCCTATAGGATTGTCTAGGGAAATT
Organism: Falco naumanni; assembly: GCF_017639655.2. Taxonomy (NCBI): domain Eukaryota; kingdom Metazoa; phylum Chordata; class Aves; order Falconiformes; family Falconidae; genus Falco; species Falco naumanni. The sequence goes on along the minus strand of NC_054057.1, from coordinate 55,068,878 downwards.
CAAGAAAATTATTTTTTTCCCTCAGGTCACCCCACCTTATTTCCTTCAGAAAGAAGAAATACTCAGCAAAGAACTTTTTACTCTGCTTTCCACTTTGTTTTGAATACCAGCTTTACAGTGACCTACATGTTGCTTTGCTGAGCCAATGTCACCACTTTCAAACAGCATTTGCACTGAATTTGAGATCCTCAGACTACACTTGCACTCAGTGAGTGCACAGTATTTCTCACAGGTAACCCAATGATTAGACAAAAAGGCAACTCACGTTTCCAGTGTTGCCAGCCTGAGAAAGGTGAGTTTCCTATAGGATGGATGACCCATAAATAGAACAACAAGAAAAATCTCTGAAACTGACAACAATGAGCCACGACAATTGTTCAAGTAATCTCCATAAAGCATTCTGTACAGAAGGTATGAGTATCAGTACCAAAAAAAATCCCAGGGATATTTGCAATACACACTTGTACTGCAATGCTCCAAGATACAAAATGCGCCAAAAGTAGACCGCTACCTCTACTGTCATCCATCTCCCCATCTCTTGAATGTTCTGACTGGGCATCTGGGGGTGTCTGAAGCACAGCCACACTGTTCTGATTTATAATCTTCAGTTTAAGCTTTGGTTTCGTCCGTTTTCTTCTCGGTACTGTAACAGTTAGGCTCTGTAACTGAGACATGCCCGATTCTGTCAAGCAGACTCCATCCTGGGTGTATGTCTTCGGTGGGTCTATAAAAGTTAAATGAATCATAACAGCAATATAAAACTCCTTAATTTACAAGTCTTAGATTTTTAGGAATAGCACTTCTAAGAGTTAATAATCCACATGTATGGAGCTGATTCATGAGTGAGGAAACTGGTATAAATAAAACAGAGATATCTGATACTGTCTTACACATTACAGTTACAGCTTCATAATTTAAGAGCCTGATGTCAAATCCAGCAACAATCCTTTATATTGCTACAAAACAACTTACATCAAAGACTCATTAGAAAGAACAATTTGATTATGGAAACTGGTGCCTTGCAGGGTATTTCCTGGCACTCACAGAAAATGTGCCAGTCATACTTTGGGTTCCTATTGCTTATTGGCCAAGGTCCTCATTCAGCCCTCAGCACTTAAACTTCATTTTATTAATGACCTTAAGCCTCCCAGAACTCTTGGTAACTCAGGCAAGTTATTAGCCCTATTTTATTGGCAGACAAAATCCAAGTTGTATCAAGTGAGCTGTTCAAGATCAAATTGGAAATGGTGGGTAGAACCCAAGTCTCCCAAGATGTGCAAGATTGCCTCCTCCTCAAGCTGTTACATGATAATTGTTGGGACTAGCAATGAACTCTTAACACTCCTTAATTCACTGTGTAGAAAGGTGCTGTCACCTGTGCCGGCGCCCTGCCAGTGGAGATTTGGGAACTCTTCGGGAATTACCAAATAATAAAGAGGCTACAATGATGCTTTTGCTCTTTGGAGCCAATTAAATAATTATTTGATAACACAGTTTTTGAAAACATACAAATATTCGCTCCCTTTAACCAAAAATATTTTATATAACACCTCACACCTCAAAACACGCCTGGTTCTAAACTTCAAAAAAAATCACGTATCTTTTTCAGATTGACCTTCGCAGAACTACATTTGTGCAGTATCAAATAGAAAAAAAAATTCTGACATGATGGAAGATGTTAGGCACTATCCTTATAAAAAGTGACTTGTGGGTAGGCTTGTCAACATTATAAATTCCTAGCACAAACCAAATGCAGAGAAGTTGTGTCCTCCTACAGCTCAAACATGTAAACATTTGTGTACATGCTTGACTCAGCATCACTGTTATCACTGCTAATATTAAGGCAAGCAACTAAGTCTGCAGAATCAAAGCATAACTTAAAGTAATTATTATAGTGTAGGTATGGCAGGCAAAAGAGAAGAAACAAGAGAGAATGAGAAAAAAAATGAAAAGCATGCTGCGGTAACTGAAGGATAGTTAATGCGGTGTGTTATAAAAATCACAGAAAAAGGAGTTTTTGTCTCATGTAAAAATATACCCTTAAAATATGCTAAATGACCAAAGATCAAGCATTTACATTCTTTACCTAGTTCTTTTGATTTTGAAATAATCTGAGCTCCAACTGATGAATCACAACAGTCCAAAGAAGGCACTGAAAAATATAAGGAAAATAATTTCAACTTTTAAAAATGGTGACTTGATTTAAACTGAAACTATCAATTAATTTTCCTTCAATCAGTTCCATTAAACTCCCTAATTTATACTGTTGGCAACATTCACTAGCACCTTTAAAATAAAGTGCTTTTCAGAGTCACAGAAGATGTGACTACAAAACAAGCCTGATAGAAACTGAAGTTCTTCGACTTCCTAGAGCCAAGAATGGCATTGGAACGACACTGAACTTGGTGGTAAGTGATCTCCTACTGGACGAAGGGCAAATTAATACATTGGATCTACTGGATTGGAAAGTAACCTCTACACTAGTTATGATGTCCAGGTTTTGCTGACCTAAGCGTGAAAAATGGGAGGGCTTTGTGAACTGGGTACCACCTGCTGTCACACTTCCCCAAGGAGGGGCAGGCACGCTCCAGCAGCTTCGCACACAAGCTTCTAGCTGTGCCCGGGCTGTCAGGACTCTTACACAACGCATACGAGAAGGCTGATCTATCTGAGAACAGATGATACGTGACTTGTTGAAGTTAGATAGGGTAATTCTTATTCAAGATAAGAATATCGGTAAATGGAACAGCAGAAAATCAATTTAAGAACTACAGCTTGTGTGCTTCAGGGCAGCACTGGAACAGTGTGATTGAACAAATAATGATCAAAACTAGGCTACTGTTGTGGGCAGAAATGCTCTTCCCATCTGCCTTGCAATAACCGCAATCATGCCTCACTAACCTATGATGTGCAGACTACACTTTCAATATTAGTAGTGACTTTACAGAGATTATGCAGACAGAGTAAGTAAAGTGAAAATTAGAAGCTTTTATCTTGCAAACACTGAGAACTAGAATCAGAAAACCTGTTAGTTTGGCACAGTTAGCATTATCATATAGGCAAGTATATCCACGCTTTTTTCTTCTTTCATTTTCTTGCTTAGAAATCTTATCCATGCTGAATTTAAGACTCAGACAAACATCTGGAGTATTTACTTTGCATCTGCCACACAAGATGTGACCACTGAGACAAAGCACCTGTGGGAGGTTCAGTGTTTCTCAGACAAGTCAGACCACTGCACCTGTGCTGCTGCTGACCACACACAATACGGAGTCAGGGGCAAGAGCAGAAAAAGCCCAAAAGCTTCCAAGTAACACTTCATTTTTTTTCTACGTAAAATAACGAGTATGTAACCTAGAGGATGCTTTCTAAGCATCTAAAAAAATGAACAAAAATGAAAGCCTGTCTTCAAAAACTATAGTCCTTTAAGGGTTTTATGGAAGGTGTAACTCAAGTACATGACATACCCTACAGAAAACAAATATTCCATGCAATTAGCAAATGAAAGCAGCCTATGAAAAAACGATAAATAAGAGTGGAAGGAAAAGACAAGGAAGAAAATGAATTGAAAATGAGATTTTAAAAGAGACACTGAGCTGGAGGGAAACAAATAAAGGACAAGCAACAGGATGGAAGTTATTTAAAAGCACTGAATTGAAAAAACAAAAAAAAGGTTGTTAAAAATACTCAAAGTGGAATAAGACATCATTCTGTTCATTTAATTAGTTATAATTTACAAGATGTTTTAAGACAGTGATAGCAATTACTGAATTGGAATCTAAGGTAAATGAAAAAAATCAGAAAGACAGCTGTGAATGGGAATTCAAAATCCTTATTTAAAAGTCAAACAACAGGGAGCATTCTTCTGGTCCAGGTCAGATTGGGAACAATTTCAGCTTTGGAGACCGAGTAGAGTTGAAATATTCAAATAAACAAGCTGATAGCAACAGAGATGACGCCTTCAGAGACCAACTCACAAAAGCTGCACAAACAGTGTTTGAACATGCTATCAAACAGACTCCCAGAAAAGGAGCTAATTAAAACGCAGCTTAAGAATTAAAATCAATAAAATGGACAACAGAGAAACACAGTACTGTTACAGAAAGACTGTTCATGGGAAAGAAATCAAAAATTGAACAAAAAGTGCTTTCTGAAGCACTTAGCCAAAGTTTAATGAAAATTATTACACTTATTTCCAAAAGAGTTTAAACAGCATTTAATAGCTTCAACTGAAAACAAATAATTGCACAGAATACAATATAATGAGAAGAATCACAGTTTCAAGAAGAAAGGAGGCTGCCATTTGTAAGGCTGTAATAGAAAGGAACTATTCTAGGAAGAAATGAAATCAGCAAAAGGGACAGAGCAAAATGGTTGATGTAGAAACACAATGCTAACAGAACGCTACCAGATGCCTACATAACTGTGTGCATGAGGCTGGGATTTCTTTGTAAATACAGTAACTTACAAGAATGCTAAGAGCTTGACTTAATAAACATTCCAAGTAATAATAAAAAAAAGTTAAATTTCTAACAGATAGTATTGTATTGCTTTTGTATACTTTATTTGTAAAGTATTTGAATTAAGTTTCAGGAAAATTATAATTCAATTCAGTTTCATGAAAGCTGTAAAACAGAGGCTCCCCAGTATAATATGCGTACCGCTGACAGTATTGAGCATCTCAGAATTAGTAATATGAACTCCTCGCTGCCTCTGTGAGCAGCTTGCTTAAGCCACAGAAGGAATACATGCACACAGGTGATCAGAAACTGTTACCAGATCAGTTTTAACCAGCTAAAGAAAACCAGTCCCTTTGCTGGTCCCTTTGCCTCCTGCAGAGAAATTAAAACAGCACCAAGGGAGGAGGAGGCTGGAGTATATGGATGAAGACAGGATGTGAGTAATTGAGGAAGGGATGAAATTTGCAGATGGGGCATATGACATACAAAGGTAAATGACATAAAGGCAGAAGTGACGGGTAAATGGCCAAGATTTGCTTGTCTAGGAGTCAATCTAGATGAGGGGTACAGCCCCCACTCCTGAATGTGCTGGGATTACAGCACAGAGAAAAAGCGGCTGCTGCCTAGAGCAGTTACAAGTAGCCAGTCATGATAATATTCAAGCAATCTAAATTAGAAGAAAATTTCTACAAGGCACAGCAATACGCTGGGGAACGTATGTTATAACTTGAGACCATACTGCAGGGAACCTGATGAAATTGATGAGATGGTAATTTCAAAAGAATCTAGGAATGAAGGTTTATGGTATACTGCTTTGGAGAAAATCTTACCACATTCTGGTATTTATATACGTTCAAGAAGAAAAAAAATATTTTTTATTTCTGTTTCCTGAAGAAGATGACTGTACAATTATCTTTCTCAACACCTACATGCTAGAAGCATTTACTCTTTATGAACAGTAAACCCACCATGTATTGGTAATTTACTAAGTTGAGGGGCTCCTGCTTCTTCTAGAAAGAAAAGTAGTTTAAAGCTTGTAATAGTACTTGCAACACATCTGTGATACATCAAATGGAAAGAGCAAGAACCATCCCAATAAGAATCCCACAATATGGTACATTTTAAGAAGCATTCTACTGCAAACTAACACTTGTTTCTCTAAGTTTATCAACTCACTTTGAAACAAAAAAATACAGAAAACTTTCAAAGGAGCTGTAGAATTAATGAAAGACTGAAATATTTCATATAAAGGTACATGCAAGTATTTCTATGAACATGCATCAAATGACATACTCAGACATGCAACTGTGCAAACGCACACGTGTTAAAGAGGTACTATATATACTGAGTCAAAACATGAAAGAATAAACAAAGAAACTTGTCTTATAAAAAAAGGTGAAAAAAAACTGCAAAAAGAAAGCTTGGGAACTCCCTAACAGGTCTTGTGGGACTGGCTCCTACTCCTGGAAGACAAATCTAAGCAACACAGCTTCATGAAGGTGTGCGGGAAGGACTAACTACAGCTTATGCCTGTAAGTGAAACATCTCCAATACCATCTTGTGAATTTTTTCCATCTCACATATTATGGGCTTTAATTATCGCTAAAAGGTACCTCTGCCAGCTTGAAAAAGAAAGGAAGGAGCATTGGACCTTTTTGTTTTAAGTGCCCACAGCTTATTAATAAAATAAACAAAAATCTCTGTCGTATCTGAAAGTTTCTTGTTTTTCCCAGTTATAAAACCTCTTTCTTTTTGGAATTTGTGAAAACAGGTCTCAAAAGCGAAGTGACTTGTACAAACACATAATCGTAAGTCATTCTTCTAACAGTGATAAAAGTGGGATACTTGGAAGTGTTCCACACCCATGTGTCATTGACAAGGGAGTATATAAACCTCCAAGGTCACATCAAGTAAGTTACAATTACTGCCACGCTGCTATGAGGACATGGCAGTGTAAAGGGACTTTAGATGCTCTATTGAACTTTTCTTGGTAGACCTCTTGAACACGTCTCATGGCATCTTCAGTCTGGATCAGGTAAGCCATCCTTACTGGCATCTTCTTGGGGGACACAAGTATTTCTTGAAACATCTGCTTAGTTCTTGTACCTTCCTCCTACTGTACTCTCATGACATCCCAGTAAAGGGCTCACGTGAACACTTTAACATGCCATTTGTTAAAAATGGGTATAGGTGTCAATGCTCTGTTAAAGTAGCAGACTGAAGCAAAAACTCCCACGAGCTGACATGCAGTGAAAACAGACCTGTGATACCACCCTTGCAGCAAGACCGTAAATCATGTAACAGGCCAATCTAATTGCTGACAAGCCACTCACAGGAACATGAACCAGTACCATCCCACAGAACCAGATGCTGCAGCTGTGCTTAAAAACCGCAGTAACCTCAGCTCCTGAAGTACCACTGCTACAGAACCGTAATACGGACTGACGAGGAGCCTGATACACATATTCACCAATAACATGTATAGAGGAGAGTAAAGTTCGTCAGAAAGAACTACACATTTTAACTAACAAGAAAGTGGCGACTCCCAAGGAGGAAGGTATGGCAACTTCTTTTAAAGGCTGCAGCTACAGAAGGAAGCACCGGTCTTAAATACTGGGAGAGCCGAGGGAGTGGCATTAATAAAACATGATAGGGGAGGGGAAAATTGCTTATAGGGACCGTTGTTACAGCTACTGCTGCATTGGACAGCCTGAAAGTACTGAGATATAGAAAGTTTTTCTGCTTAGAACTAATTTTCAGATTCTTCTGCAGTTAACTTTAGAGAACTGAGCTTGCTTCCTTTCACTTAGCCAAGTGAGATGCCTTTTACCCTTTCAATACCAAATGCTTTTGGTTGTTTACCCAAATTATCTTCAATAAATCTACCCAGAACTCCCCCGTTAGATTTTCTTTGGCCTTGCAGCTGATCCCTAGAGAGCGCAAAAGAGCTGAGGACACTTCCAGAAGGGCCTTTAAAAACACACATGAAAAAACTTCCTTCTACCATAAGCCAAATCTCCACCAGAGAAAAAAACCCATAACACATTCCAAAACCTATTTATTGCAGTGTGCAATCCTGCCATTGGTTTCAATTGTCTTCTTACCGTTTGTTGGTGGTATGTATGGCCTACAAATGGTACAGTCAAAACCCATATCAGCTATGTTTTCCACTTCCTCCTCTGTGTTTAAGTTCTGACAGATTGCATGCATCCATCTAGAAATTAAGTGGGGGAAAAAATACAATTTAAAGGAAATATGTGGTGTTTTAGGAGACCCGAATATCAGTATATGGTCCAAGTAAATGTGAAATACTTGCTTAAATTCTTTTAGGGAGAAATGATGGATCAGGTTCTCCATATACAGCATTCCCCTATGGTGGTGTGTGTTAAATAATGTATATACGGTATCAGATTACCTATTTCCCTTCACAGGAAGGAACTCTATAAAACAATGTCCCGGAAGCAATTATGTCTTAGTATTATAATTTTCTTCCTATATTGCAATCATTTTAACTACTTACTTGATACAATGTAATCTGGATTTAGCCTCACAGCAATATTCTTGCCAAGTAAAATAAATTTTATTTTTACGGAGGGGAAAAATGAGGCACAGAGTGATTAACTAATTTGCCCAGAGCTGTATAGTTAAGTCTGTGGTACAACTAGGAATGAACTAGTAAGAGACTTCTGAGAGTCAGTCCAGTGCTCTTTACCACAAGACCATTCCCTTCATCTTTATGATTTTACATTGGGGGAAAAATTAAAATAAGCCTTAAACCTGTAAAGTATTAGAAATCCTTACCGATCACATTGTCTACACTGAATTATAAGCTCTTCATCCCTGTAAGTGCGACAGCAGATTGGGCAGGTAGACAAACTTGCGCAGGGAGCACACTGTGTGTAATTATTTTGCCATTCGCATCTTAAACCTGGAGAAGTTGCTCCACAGTGTCTGCACCAAACACACCTGCAGAACAGACAAAATGATCTATTACTTTCGGGCCACAGGAAGATTGTTTTGTGGCTTTAAAACCCTCCTACTCAGAACTGGGTGAGTAATTAAGTTCTAGATCACTAACCACTTGGGGGGGTGTCTGTGTGTGCGTGGGAAATTTTTTCAAGTCAAACAATATTTTAATGGAATGAAAATGGTAATATTTAGATTTTGAATACTACCAACATTTTTTATACTTTTTAAGGAAAGTTCCTAGAGTAAGAATTCCCTTCAATCTGCAAAAAGAGGCAGACCGGTACTTGTAACAGCTCAACGGGTCAAAGGAGTTCCGGCTTCCAGTTGCCATTCACTTTGAGATATGGAGACTTAATTAACCATGTGAGAGGTCTAGCTTGTTTGTGTTTCACCCAAGTAAAACAAACGGTTTTCAGAGGGCTTTATTTTGAGAAGGATTTGGTGAAGCACACATTCATTTTTCGAACTGAATGCTGGAATGACCGTTCTAATGACATAAATTGGATTTTCTCCAGTGAAGAGTTTCAAAAGAAAAATTTTATCCACCTCTACCTACAAGTTTTTTGGCATGAAGAAACTGCATTAAGAGGAGATAATTTCCCTGTTAAATTGCCAATTGCATGAAACAATTCAAAAGTATTTTGTTTTCTTTGTTTAATACACCTGACAAATACAATTAAAACTTTGTTACGGTTCAATTGACACTGCAAATACAAAGTGACAAAAAGAAACAAGAGAGGCCAGCTGTCAGTATTTCTGACCCCAGGATCAAACACACCATTTGCACTTCCAGCCTCCCTTCGGAACGGTCTGCAGGGGCGGATCTAAGCAGTATGTGTGGTAGCTAATGTCGCAGTCATCACAGAGTAGCAGTCTTCCGGGATCTGTCGCTTTCCCACAGGCTTCGCACACTGTGCACTCCAGGCACCTCCAACCTTTGCTAAGCACCACTTTAGTAATCTGCAAATGGCAAGGTGAAAATTATTTGAAAACTGCTCTATGAAGTGCGATCGTTGTATAAATTAAGGTCTGGCTAGTGGAGCACAGGATGCTCTTCTGTGCACACCACGCACATCACAAGTGGCTGTTTATCAATTAAGACTTTCTGAAGCTTCAATAAATGGCAATGGATTAAACAGAAACTGTAATTGCAGACATCTGATACTGTTCCAGAATATAATTTCTTCAGATAAACTAGCATACCAGAGAACACATACTGCACTGGATCTACATGTAGGACAGTTTACTCTTTATAGGAGTAGCTGGTCCTGTAGGGATGAAGAACACACAGCTGCTTTTTTCAGTTATGTAGTAAAGCTAAAGATTCAGTTCACTACAGATCCTGTACCTTTCCTAAATTACCTGTGATAACCAGTGTTGGGGCTTTAGTTATCTGAAGCAAACAACTGATTTATTATAATTAATATATAATGTAAGAGTAGTACATAAACACAAAGCCAAATTACAGTTGTATGAAATATGCATATGACATTTTGTAAAGTACATTTCAAATATTTCTGTGATGTTTAAAAAAAGCACCCCACTTCTATGTCGATGTACTTATATAATACACAATAAAGAGCGTATAGCATATATATTGCAGTAAATAGCTTATCATGTGCTTGCTAAGTTATCTGATACCATTCAAATTTAATTTTTACACATTCTCTCCTAGACTAATGAATGTAAAATGTATTAATTAACCACTTCAACTGCTGTCAATTCTGACAGCCAACAGATAAATTGAATCAACTAAACCTTACGCCCCTAGTAAATGAAGATGCAGTATAATTTTTTTCTTTGTTTTTAATTCTGCTTGTATTTAGGTCTTAAGCTTATATCTCAAACTGTTATTTTAACCAACTGCTGGATAATCAGTGCTATTTATGGTTGTGAAATTACAAAAAGGTTAATTTCTCTTGAGGAAATGCATACTATAAAATGACATTTAATTAAAGTCTTTCACAAGTTGCATACAAATAATGGTCACATTAGCTGATGAATATCTAACAAGTTAATGACTCCTCCAATTAACACAAAACCTAAGACAGAGTAGTGTTATTAAAGTACAATACGAAAACAGTGTAATCAAGTAATTTTTTTATGTAACAAAAACACTCACCTTAATACTGACACAGTATGGATGGTAACACTGACCACATTGAGAACAGGCAAGCAACCTGCCCTCAGCACCTTGGCCAAAACTCCCACAAACTACGCACATATCCTGAAATGAGAGAGAAGAGCAGGTTTTCAACACATGCCATCCACTAAATCCTGAAAACATATAACTGTAAAATCCCACTAGCTGGCTGTATAATTTAATTCCTAACAAGGACACTGATTTACTTTTTTCTAATTAAAAGCACAGAAAAAAAAATGAAAATAGAGTAACTATTAACCTAACCTGATGGAGAGTGAACTTGTCACTGTTAGAGAAGAGGACAACCGTATTATGCATTGAGTTTTCTTCCTCATCTTTGTTAGATGAAATATCCATAGTTGTGACCTATTAAAAAGAACACAAAACAGAAATAGCAAGCACACCACATTTTCCAAGACATGAGACAAGATGAAACAACCTCTAAATATATTAATTTTTTAATACTACCAGAGAACACAAGCTTTGCAAATATTTATTCATATAGTACAAACTTCATAAAAGCTCCCTTCATCAGAAATTAAATTAATTCACATTTTCACATCAGTACAAGCATCATCACTATTTCAGTCTTACATACACATTCTCTTTCTCTCCTTTGTTCACCTTTTCACATTACCCCACTGCACTTCAAAATGGAAATGGAAGGAAAGAGGTAGTCTAAGAAAAAAAATATCACTAAGCAGGAATTTCATACTGTGACCAGTCTGCTCTGTCCCCTACACATAAACACTGATGTTATTCTCATTGAAAAGTTAACTGCAGTGACATACTTTTGAGTATTAATTCAAAGAGCAACTGCAGAAATGTAATTTGCCCCATATTGCCTAAAATGTGGCTTAGCTAATGTTCCAAGTATGTCAGAAGAATAAGCAAGAGTTCTAAAGTTACAAGAGTTTAGATACTCTTCATAAGCAGATTCTTTATGAGGCTTACCCATCTTGACCATAAAAACCGGCACTGAACTTGAAACAGCTGTTTCAATCTCAATCTATAAGCACTTAATGTCTACAGTTATTCTCCTTTTGATCAAGAGATTGTTACTCTGACCTGCACCTCATTAATTCAGCATATACATGTACATATAGCTTCTCAGGAAAAAAAAACAACCAAGAAAGAACAGAAAAAAAGAAGAAGAAAAAAAAAAAAGACTTCAGTGGTGTTCTGACTTTCATGCAAATCTTGCCATGCAGAATTTGCTATCCATGGATTTAAATTAACAGGCTAACTATTCACTCTGAACCAGTAGCAGCCATGGAAGTTTGGAAGATAACAGCACAGAGTTCTATATAAAAGAACAAATATGTGACAGAGAAATGTAACTTTGTTTTAACAGCTGTTCTAATTTTATAAATGTGGATTATTTTAAATACAGTTTAAGTCTTACACAGGTAGTTTTGCTTCAGTAATAATGTAAATAATTTACCAACCCAAACATCAATCTAGAGACAAATGCAAGTATTGTCACAACAGCTAAAGGAGTCCTTCTGAGACACTGTTGCTGAAAATCAGCATTTACTAAGAAACAGCTAAAAAGGGAATATATTGTTCATGTGTTCTAATTATTGTATGTTTGAGAGCACTGCAGCTGTAACTAACTAATTAACAAAAAAACACCTGAAACACCTCTTGATATGTTCAGGGAGAGCTTTTCCCTCACACATATTTCCATAGGTTCCACAAAGTTCTTGGAATTGCTTGCATGTACAGAAGAGCAGAATCTGAAGGATCAAAACCACTGCAACCTTACTGCTTGCTTAATGCCAGCTGTGACCTAGCTTGGGTTAACCTGTAGCTACCTTCTTCCCCATTCCCAAGATATTTCCACATCTGTGTAGCTGTCCAACTACATGTCCAACAACAAGCTGTCATGCTGAGAAACAATCGGTTTGTGCAAAGGGACTGAAAATACTCCTAATTCAAACATTTACATGGAAAAGGTTGGTCTCCTGGTATTGCTACCTTCATCTATTTACTCTGTCACCAGACAACCACATCTCTGCTCTAGAACTCTGAAGCTGCCATTTAGTTGTCAAGCCAAAGGATGAAATTCCTATAGGAAATTGTTGAGAGCAATGTCCATTTTGTATTTATAGCAACTTACCTAACTCAATTTCCTCTGTTCATATACAAAAAATTTTAAGACTTCGTTCTATAAAACCCAGCTTCTCTTGAAGTACAAATTTGTGATTTGTAACATCAAAATAATTCTGTGAATGCCTCTAATTCATTAAGGTACCTACGACTAGCCTGAGTGGAATTCATGCTATATGTTTAAAATTACATATTTTCTTATGAATCTTGACCATCCAAAGCCTTAAAAGGGAACAATGACAGAGACCTTTGTTCCTTTTGCAGATCACAAATACCAGAGTACTCCCAGAAATTATTATACAGGCAGCAAAAAGTGGCACAATGCATACGAACTCAAATAGACTGTATGTAAGAACACAAAGTTCTAAAGACAGTCTGAGGAATTACTTCACAAAGGCATAAAAATGAGTAAGTCCTGCTCTGAACATAAGGAAGAGGGTGCCTCTCAAAATCTGCAGGGCTGACTGATCATCAGACTTTAAAAGAAATGTTCAAAGACAACAAAAAACTATTAATTTTTTGCAGTCCAGATTTCCAACAGTTTTTCATATCAAGATCCCTCTTCTTATGATATGGGGACCAGGACTGTGTAAGATTTAAGAGTTTTAAAAGGACTTCAAGTGCGAAATAGCTTAACTATCAACTGCAGTGAGCAATGACTTGCTTAGAATCACTTCCATGCTTTATGGGAGATGGCTAACGCAACTACCATTTTCTCAAAAGTTTCTAAAGGGAAGCTGTGTACCATCCCACAGAACATGTGATATCTGATCACAACAGGGAACTTGCAGCCGTCTTGATATACCATTTTGTTAGAGTCAAGGAAGCTTTAATTATGGTAGATCATGATCCATCAGGGCTCTCTGAACGAGCCAGCAAGCCTGGGGATAAGTAAGTCTGATTGATGTGACGTAACTACCTTACTAAATTATTTTGGAAAAGTGCTTCATCAATGTTACTTAAAAAAAGGTAAACTGACATAGAATTACACTCCCTATATTGACACAAGACACAAAATAAAAAGTAGAATAAATTATCAGTTTTCTGCATGGGAAAAAGAGTGCTAGTACAAATCTGATAGGGGATGTCTGCTAACAGGCCATGGTGCACATGGTGATCTGAAAAATCAAATAAAAAAATCAAGTGAGAACCAAAGTGACCAAGCTTGCCAACAATATTAAGATACTCAGAGCAATAAAAACCAGAAGGCAACTGTAAAGAACTGCACAAGAACTCAAAAAGCTGAGTGCTTTATGAAGCACGGATGAAAGTCCACAAAGTAAAAACATGAACCTGACAAAAAGACTGACAAGGATGATCCAAAACATGGAATAGCTTCCACACAAGGAACAACTCAAAATACTAGAATTCTCCAGACTAGCTAGGAAAGAAGGGAAGGGAAAGAAGGAGAAATGATGGAGATCTATAGAAACTGGGTGGCATGGATGAAGAAGGTGCATGGAAAACAAGTCTCCACTGCCTCTTCTGTAAGACTACTTAGGGGCAGGCAATGAAACCAGCAGGCAGCAACTTAAAACAACGGGCTGATGAGCTGTAGAACTAAAAAAGATTAACATGGTTTTCAAAATTTTTAAGTGAATAGGCAAATTCATGAAAGAAAGCTCCAACACAGGCTGCCCACGACAAAGATGCTACCTCCTGTTCAGCAAGTCCCCAACCACAAACGGTTGAAGTGCCTCATTCTCTAAGCCTCTTGTGTTTCTGCACTCTTCCCCCAGCACTCTATTTTGGTCCCCCAAGTGGAAGAACCTCTAGTCTGATCTGCTATGGCTGCTGCTACATTCTTATGTACAAACCTTGCTCTCCCCTTCTGTGTTGTTCCCCTGAGTGCTGCTTTTATCCAGCGTGTTTTCCACCTAAGGAAATGGAAGGAGTACTCTTAAGACTCCCAACCGTTGTCCCTTTAAGTGGCAAAGAGCAGCATAAAATTGCTTCAGGTCCATTAAGCTGCAGTGCTCTAGTTCTTCAACACAAACACTTAGTAACAGCCAGGCTTTAACAAATACCTCTGCTTTTTAGTGCTCTTCCGTTTTATATAGTATTCTAACACAAGAATTGTACGTTAATAAAAATTATGTTCTATTAACAGACTGTAATATGACTTTAAAATACATGTTCTTACCCCTGGAATGACTACAGTTCCAACTCCATTCTTCAGTTTTGATCTACCTCTGCCACCTCTTCCTGAAAGACCTGCACCACGTGGCCTCCGCTTCCCTGGGAATCCTGATCCACGGCCCTATTCAATATAAGATAACAATTTAAATGCAACCTGGAGTTCTTTTGGTATATGGGGTTCAAACTTGTTCAATGCATCTAGGGAAAAACATAAGCAAAAAAAACACCCTATGACTTCCAGCAAGTATGAGCACACTAGGCCACAGTCATTAAGTCACCACATAAATCACGAAATACCTTTAACTACTTACATGACATAATATGACCACCTTTATTACCAGTGAGAAAGCAGCCAAACCCAGAAACGTTAATTTTCTGCTCAGGAGTAACTGGAAATATGGAAACATCTTTCTTTTTTTCCACAGTTGTAAAGTACCCAGAATAAGTATCCTCTATTCTATGATCCTTCTTCTTTTCTTTTTAGTCAGCTCAGCACTCATGGGACTTCTGAATTCTGGACACCTGATTACTTGTAATCATATATACTTCTTTCTTATGCTATGAATGATCACGGAAAAAGTGGAATTTATTAGGCTCAATGCTGCTCCCAAAGCAAAGCAGGAGCTGGCTCCACAGAACTCTCTTGATACAGCAGATACAGAGAGTTATTTTTATATTAATAATATCAATTACACACTGGTCAACATTCCTCATAATATGATGGTTTCTTATAAAATATCCATTTATTTTTCTCCCTTCCTTATTTTAGATGCAGACGCGATTGCAGTGTTGTGTGCTCTAGAGTATTCACAGTATGTTCAACTACAATTAACTGTGAAAAAGCAAGTATGTGTTAATAATAATAACCTGATATTCATACTGTGACTTAGTTTGAATTTAATTTTTTATTTTTTTCTTATTTAAAAATGGACTAAAACCAAAGAGGATCCCTAATCCTCCCAGTGAGAAAAAGAACATTCCCTAAGTTTTGGCTGGTATATCAGACACCTTTAAAAGAAGTTTCAGAGCCTCTGGTTTGTATAACTGGTGGCAATTATGGTATATACTCAAAAAAGCACCTTTCCTACTATGAAATAAGCGATGAGATTATTGATCGCATTTCAAATTTGTGGATAATCTCGGCTCCTCATAAAACCCAACTCCATCCACAGAGTATCTAGACATGGTGCCTATATCCAAACGTTTGTGGGAAACTACTTTTAATACCAAAGCAAAACATTTACTCAATAGAACAGTGTTAACAGAACCACGAAGCTCCTTAGGGACAGTGTCACCAACAGACATCAACGGTCTTTACTGATGGAGACAGGAGTTCCTGGGTGGAAAGCAGCACTATGGGCTCAGTATTACCAACAGTATTTTCCCATTTCAAAGAAGATATGAAAGTTTATGTTCATAATTAAAAGGGAGAACCCAAGCATCCCAACATTAGAATTTTATTAACATCCATCTATTAATGGAAAGAGAAATCAAACTGACTTACTCTTACCCAACAAGGTAATGTAACACAATGCTATTTTAGGAAGTGAAAGGAAGGATGCTACTGATGGCTGAAGTTATTTATATGTACTAAGGTGAAACAAAAAATATTGTCCTTACATATATATCTGGAGTTAATACATATGCACACACAGGACATACAAGCATCAATTTTTAAGATGTAAACTCTTCTAGCATGTTTCTTATTTTGTCTGTTTCACACCAGGTATCAGTATTGTTATTTTCACACAGCTAGTAACAGGCATAAGCACATACTTGTATAAATGTTAATGCTGAACATTAAGCTGAAAATTAATGCTTGAAGCAGCAAAGCTAAGCTAATGTCAAATTAAAATAAAATTAGCATGAGAGTTAAAGTGAGATGAAAATAAATCATTGGGAAAGTACAGCGATTTGTCAGAGTCCCGTCATTTAGCTTTTTTGCCTTTATTTAAAAATAGTAATTCCACCTTGTTTCTTCAGGTGTTTTTAATGGTAAATGTCACTGTGGATACAAGCTTTGGTCCATCTAATCAGGTAGGAAAGTTGTTATTTATTCCCCCATAAGCTAAAAACAATGTCACTTTGAATCCACTCAGCAAGATTTCTCCACAGCAACAAATCCAAGCCACCATTCAGACCCTTGCTCCTTTCTGTGCCTGGCTTACCTTACTGCCAGTCTTAAAGACATTTTCCTTCTCAGGTAATTTATTTTGACAGCTACATAAAGCCAGCCACAAAAAGTCAAGTACTCAACACACACAAAAACCTGGTAACACAAACTATTCCTTAACATTGAAAATCAGGGCAATGCCATCGTTCTGTACACTCTGGAAAGTATACATTTTTTAACCTGAAAGCTCCAGAGTTTCAGTAACTTTTCAAGGCCTTAAACAGTATTAGAATGGAAGATTAATTCAGTTGTGAGATAGAGAATTTCATCACTAGTCTCTACAACAGAAAGATAGCAACGGATACATGAAAATAAATTCAAATTATTTACCACTTTGATGCTCCAAATGGCACTGCCAGGAAGCTGTCTGGATTTAAAAATGTCCCGACCTTCTGAAATGTCTGGGGACCAGGAAGGTGGGCTGACTGTATTATTGGTACTCCAAGCCCCCTAGGATACGGTAGGTGAGAAAATAGATGTATAAAACTTCGCAACATAAAAAAAAGGAAAAAAAAATAAAGAAAAAAGCAAGCAACAAAAAAAAAATCTGAAAAGCAAAGCACATGCAGGCATAGGCATTTATATGTTAAGTAGTAAATTAGTTCACTGAGTGAGAAGAAGGTGGGAAATTTTTAGGTTCTCATCAAAACATACACTAGAATAAATATTAACCTCCAGCTGATGGTTAAGTAGAATAAAATGAGTTCTATAAACAAAGCATAATACAAATTGACAGCAAGCAATCATAACAATAACAAATTATATCCCTGTATCTTATTGCATCAAAGTAAGAAGACAGTAGTTTGCGATGATAACATCCCCTTTTACACTTCATATCACATTTTTAAAGAACAGATGGCCTTAGTCGACTTTTGAGTCTAAATTTCTGACAATCACAGCAACAACCAGTTTGAGAAGTGTATGAAACAAAAAAATATATAAATAAACCACTGTAAAAAAGAAAAGAAAAATAGCCATGGTAATTAAGAATCTCTTTTCTGCAAGTTTACCACAAATAAACCACTATAAAACTCCACTACTAAGTTTTTTTTCAGACCAGTGTTTTCATGTTACCCTGCATTATCATATTTTAATACGTTATTATATACATGTAATAATATACAATCACATGGTATACCTACAAACTCCTTTTAACTAACTGATTGTTACCCCTATTTATACAGTTCATATTGTGGTGAGATATTGTACAACTCTGTCAAGAAATATGGCAAAACAAGAAGAAAATGCTAAGACGGACAAGAAAAAGAACAAACGCTGAAGTCCCTCATAGACATTAAAATCTGTGGAAGACCTTCTTGAAACCCGAGTTTCTGCAGGAAATACCTGCAGAAGACTGCAGGAGATACCCATCATCAGTAACTTCATTGTACATTTACACATTAGAATAGTTAAAGGATAACATGTTTTCCTAATTCTTAGTTTGTGAGAGTAAGAAATAATGAATACCAAAGTAAGAAGTAAAACAGATGAAAAAAAATACAGGTTTACCTTCTCGAGAATGACATTCAGCAGTAGAATCTCAGGGAAGAAATGGAATAACCTCACGCATACTAACAGTCCCAACTGTTCACACATGTATAACCACTCACACGGGCAAGCCCAAACACATTTACACCTTCGAATATTGGTCCATACAGTAATAAGCATTAAGAAAACCGAGGCAGCTTCGCAAAATGTTATTGTTTCTGAAATGCAATATTCTCCATCGAGAATGCATGGGAAAGTTTCTTTGGGGTCAACAACTCATCAAAACACACACTCATCTCAGCCTGTAAATAGGGATTTTGCTAACAGCTGCACTGACCGAAAATAGGGCCACCCCTCAACGGATTTCAGGATGACGGGCAAGACCTCCCTGATCCATGTTAGGCACAGCCAGGTTAGCTCAATCTGCTGATGAAGGTGAGTATGAGCCAACATCTCGCTTAGCCTCAAGGAGATGAAAAAGAGCTCATATGACACCTGCTTGCAGAGCTGGGTAAGCAGTAACCTACAGCTGCTCTGACAGCTCAGTATTCAAACTGGCACAACAGATCCGAAAGAAAAAGTTTGTTAGTAACCTAGAAGCCTAATTACAGATAAAAGTTACATTTAAAAAATGCCAACATTGTCCAAGCACTGCAACCCACCGCATAGAAATAGTGGTATTCAGTATAAATCTGCTTTCTAGGAGTTTAGCTATTCTTGCATGGGAAAGGGAGTATGGACAACATAGCACACAAAAAAAAAAAAAAAAAAAAGCAGCAAAACAGCACTTTACAATTCTACCCACACAAGGCAGTAATTAGACACACAACCTACAAATTGCTTAGTGCCCAAAAGACTACCTGTGTGTTTTCAACTGCCCATCATTGTCTCCCCTCTGCCAAGGTGCTTCCAAAAAATACTCTAGCTGAACTGCTAGAGCACTCACCTGCACTTGGGTTAAAGTGAGCATGTTTGATTAAACGGCTCAGATTGTAAGATTTTGTTACCCCAGTTTTTTGCTTGACTTCAGTTAAATGGTCATCATGCAGACAACTCAGCAGATTAAAAGGATCAGTAACCTCTAACAGGAGTAGTGTTGTGCAGGAACCTTCTGCACCTGCAAATCCCAAGAACCCTGTTCACATTGAGGACATAAGGGCATAATATTCGTGACAGACATAACATGGGCACAACCGCACCATATCAGAAACAGGGGGGAAAGGAAGAAAGCAAATTTCCATGCAAACGGAGGTTTGATACACCTGACCCAAACCCGTTCCTGCAGTGACACTGCTGAAACACACGTCACCCACTACCTGTGCTGAACCACCCAGGCTCCCTACATGCTTAGCACAGAGAAACTGGCGTTTGCAGAGGGCAACTTGGAAGGCGTGACATTAGTCTCACCCTGCACACCCCTAGTTCTCTCCAGCGACTCTTAACGGGAACCTTGAGGTGACTACAGCAGATTGTCCACACTGCAGGTATCTGTGGTTGGGTGAATCCCCCTCCCTGAGCCCACAGCAAATTCCGCCGGGCATAGATGGTATAACAAAATCAGACTTCAGTCTTGCCAAGAACATCGCAGGTCATGAATCACTCCTCTGTCAAAACCTCATGATTTTACTAAGCACTGTTAAACTAGCTAGCAACTACAGCAGCAGGTCTGTGGCAATACGGTATTTACCTTTACTATGTTAGCCATATTTTTAACTTCAAAGAACATTCCATTGTAGCAAGATAAAGTTAAAATTTTCATTGAATTTTAGTTCCAGTTTCCCTATATTTCTAAAATTCTTAATGCATTTAGTAACTGTTCTTGTAATATGCATAACACGAAGGAAATTGTGTATCGTGGAAATAATTTTTACATCAGTCTGTAAAGGGAAGCAGCATGCTGGTTAAGGGTCAAATTCAAGTGCTCAAACATGTTAGAAATACTTAATGAACAACTAAAACTACCTGCTCTTATTTGGGGAATACAAAATTATTTTCCTTTTAAGAAGAACCACTTCTGTAGTGATTAAGCACATTCAAAAGATGAAAAAGCTAATAGAACATTAAATCAAAATACTCAGTCTTGCAAAACAAAATGTATTGTATGTGATTCATGAACCATATTGTTAAGAATTAGATTAGAAATTTAACCCAAGTTTTATTGTAGATCAGAAACATTTGAATTCTCGGTCAGATAAACTTAATTAAAACCACACATTTCTACAATACTTTGAACAAATGAATTACAACAAAGAGATGCATTAATTGTATTTTGGCTTTTAATTAATGCCTATTACTACACAACACTGAAGAGAAAGTTCTATTCAGTTCATTTACATCAGAACCACGGCAATAATTATGTACTGTGAGAGAAACAGGAAGTTCTAATTCTCCATCATATTCTTGAGTCCTCAAAATTGAACAACACAGCTGCAAGTAAATTATAACAAAAGGAAACCCGATGTCAGCAAGGGTCAGGAGATCTCACTAAATTACCACTGTGTTCAGCTGCTTAACGCTTTATGAAATCTACTGCATTCAAAATGCACAAAGCTGGGTTTGCAATTTAATATTTAATGTAATTTTAGGGTTGTGAACAAAATTAAATCAGTTCAAAATGCAGGTCCCCTCATTAAAAAAAAAAAAAAAAAGTTACAAAACCTAATCCTTGACAAAGACTTCCCCCCCCCATCCCCAACACCTACCACTACAACAACATACTTAGCGGTACCATGTAATTGAAGACAACAAAAAATACCCAAGATACATAATGCCCAACGTGGATCTGAACCCATCATGGTGCTTTGTATTTTTCAGTGTCATTTCAGAAAAATCTCTTAAAATATCCAGGAATATGTAGTGAGCTGTGTAATAGCTGTGTAATCACCAATATCTTCATGATGAAAATTAACTACCTCTAATCATAGTATTTTCTAAATAATACTTCCAGTATAACAAGAACAGTAGAAGGTTATTATTTTCTGGTCAGTATTATTCTACAGACCATTCTCAACTCTTTACCTACCACTCTTACAATGCTGTGTATGTTGTAATGCCCTCCATCTACTGACTTCATACTATGCCTTCCTATACTGTGCTAGTACTTTGCTGCAGTACACAGTGCTGTAGCAAAAATAACTATTTCAGATTTGTTAAATTCTGACAGAATACACGCAATACCATTTAAAGTATACCTCCACAGAAAAGCACACCCATTCTCCCTGTGATTTATTTCAAACTAGATATACATCAGATTAGTGATTAATATATTTACATGATAATTTCTTTTAAGACTATTACTTCAGAAAAAAGAAATATGAAAAGAGAGGTCCTACCGCTGGCATAAATTTGCAGTTTATAGGCAAGGGTGGAGAATCTGCATATTCCACAGAGAAGACACTTTACTGGCACAACTCTTAAGGGCAGCACTGTAAAAACTTTATCACACTGGCAGCTACTAGGGAGTATCTCTGATCTACAAACAATTAAATTTTGGACATATCTGAAAGCAATTTGCCTCCCCTAGGGAGTAGGAGAACAGAAACAGAAAAGAGAGAGCTCATGGACCAAAACCCATGGGAAGTTGTTGAGATGCTGGGCCTGGCAGATAGAGGGGCTCTCTCACTGGGCTGGATGCAGGCTATCCTAACAAAACACTGTCAGTAGAAGAGCACCTTACTGACAGGAGTTCTTATGCTGACACAAAAAAAAAAGGTTTTCCACACTCTCCAAAGTGGATTAAGCTTGTACCAGCCAAAGTAATTCTTACCAGTATAACCGTACCTACACATTAATTTATACATAGCTCCCCTTGTGTTTAGAAGATGGATTTTCTCCTGTTGCTGTCACCACCCCTCTCCCCCCTAGCATTTTTGCAGACATCGCTACTTTGGTTAGAAGCAACACCAATACTGCAGCCCTAGAAGGGATTTCTTAAGCAGAATATTATCTTCACTGTTTGTGAAATGGGCTTTAGTCCTTACAAAATAGGACTGATGTAGTGGTGTTGCGGACACATCACTAAATCCTATTACAAATTCAAACTACTACAATACAGGAAATCATTTCAGATCATGCATAACTTTGTATTCAATAGTGAAAATGAGTAATTATTCAAACATATCTTATTAGCAATCGTATTAATAGATTCTGAAGAAAGGGATAATCGTTCATACTACTGCCCAACACAATACATCAAATTTAACAAAAACAAATCCAAATCAGAAACTATTCCTTACATGGATTCCCCTGAATCCAGTGAAACATGTGTCTTATAAAATTGAGAAGCAATATATCCAGGACACAGAGATTTTTTTTTTTCCTATTCTTTCTATGAAATTCATAAACCCATTGCAAGGTTGTTTGTTTTCTTTTCTTTTCTTTTTTTTTTTTTTTAACAGGGACAGGACATTCCAACAAGGTAAACTACATATTATAAGATTTCAATCTTCCAGGAGAAAGTGAAGTATATTGCCATCTGTGGAAACTGGTTAACATTGGCTTGTCTTTGGGGTCCACAGAGTAACCAGATTCTTTACGAAGTACCTATTTTAATCCTGCGCAGCCCTGCCCAAGCAAACTAGCTCTGCAATGACAGTTGTTTGTGCAACAAAAGAAAGCAGCTGTGAAGCCAATGGTAGCTTCACCAAGTATAGGAGCCACAACCTCTTTAATCAACAAAACTAATCCGATCCTATTTGTGTAACTTTTCTCTCTTATTTCACTGCTCTCTAAGAAGTGTTGCCAAGAACTCATGCAGCTGTAAGGTACTATTTCTATTGCATAACCCAGGACCTGACATGAAGTGACACAACAGCAATATGTGTTATTTTTTAAACAGAAAGTAACGAGCCTCAAACCCATAAAATTAACCTGCTTTTGAGAAGGCAAGATTCCTCTTTAGCGACACCCTGCAAAGACCCACACATGACCTGGTTTATACCGAACTGCTATGCCTGCAACTTCATAGAAACTCTTTTTTCCTCCAGAATGGCATTCCCCGCTTTTTACTTGTTTTGGATCAACATGAATACCTTGAGACAAACAAGTACTGAAAACACTGTGTTAGACTAAAATGTTCTAAATTATATCCCTTCTTCAGTGGTGGGGCCACACTTGGCACGGAAAGTAAGATGGAACAGCAGAAAGCAGCATTTTTCTCAGCCGCCATCACCTGCCCAGTACGATGCTCTCCTTAAACCAGAATTGGGAGAAAACATCCATTTCAAAGTGTCTGTAGAGTATGACACAAAGAAACAACAGGTCTTAATTCTCTGGGTTTTATACGTGGTGAAAACCTGCTGCCTTCAGACCTGCCCCAAACTGTTGCGTAAATAGAAACCAAACAAGACCCTGGCACTTGCAAGTGCCTGGAGAGCACTGATGGCTGGCAAGAGATCATCAGAAGGAAGATTACAGTTACAGCTATGAGATTCCTTCCTTCTTTTGCCAATTTATGAATCAGTTTCTAAAATCACATATAATGAGTTGATTATAAAGGCATATATAGGGCTGCTGGCACAAATATCAAAAAAAGATAGCATCTTTTTCTCCTGAGAACCAGAACAAATATTAACAAAAATCACCATATGTAAAATGCACTTTTTAAGATTACATAAATTGAGCACAATTAGATAAAAATGGGAGGTGCTCTTTGACAATCAAATATATTTAGAGGCTTCTGCTCCTCTGCACAACTCTCAATTTGAAGTACACAACTGTTCAAAAATGTAAATATTTACAGCAAAAATAATAATTAAAACAAAACAAAACACAAACCTAAACCAATTTCTATGTGCAATCCAAAGGCTGAAACATTTAAAACACATGCTTTACCCATTGCAGGTTTGTCTGATTACATCTTGCTCAAAAGGAAAACACCCACCTGTAACTGGACATTTATTTCTACATCTCTTACAGTCTACAGACCAGGACTGAACAGGTTTCAGTCCCTCAGCAAAGGCCCACAGTAAGATGCTAACATGGCTAACTTACAGCACTGGAGAGAATTTTGTCACTGTTTAAGGCATATATATATGTATTTCCGCAAATACGATCTACACCTTACTGCACAGTGACCCAGAAAAATCTAACTGCAGCAAAATAAACACAGAATTCCTAAACTGTGTGGGAACCGAAGTAAGGTCCTAATAACAAAGTTGCATTTAGAAAACATTTATTATATACAAGCTTTTTCTCTTTTTTTTAAAAAAAAATACACATTAACTACGGGTAGCAGACTTTCATCCTTCATGTCCACCATGTAAAATCACATGAACAGAAGTAAAAACTGACTGATGAAGAGTCTGAAAAAGACCCCCAAGCCCATATCCCAGCAAGCTAGTTAAGCTGAATTTAGATTACCGGTAGAAGGTGAGGAAAACAGTCCGTATTTATCACTAATCAAGTATCCACAGGGTTCTTGTTTTTTTTTTTTTATCAATCCTTCTCAAGACAATTTTTCACTGACTTCCACAAGGTGCTAATACTGAATAAACAATGGAAAGGGAGAAAGTGTACTGGGACTTAAAGTATGCCCATGCTTTTCTCACCAGAAAATTGCTGTTTGTTTCACAAAAGTTCCATCTTGATAAGTGTTTGAAGTGCAAGACAAAGATAGTCCGAATCAAAAGAAACCCTCACAGACTTCCAACACAATTTTACAAGACAGAACATGAATTTCACAAGTAGCTTGTCCAGTTCTACAACAGGTACTGCTAAGCTGCTAAGTACCTCTTTATTTCAAAATATAATTTGCAAACAGATTATATTGATTTAGCATCACAGCTAGGATTTTGTGTTACACCTGACTTCTAAACAGTAGTTCAACTCAGTTTTATTTGCCTTAGTCACACCACATAGTAAGAGTTTAATGTCTATACTCTATTGTACAAAGATGTTACTTTTACAGATGAGGATTTTTGCTTTTTCTGATACGTATCTATTCTGCTACAGGCATTTACAGTTGGGGTCAGTTTTCATGTTTTCCTTAATGGGTTCTCTTTGGTGGTTAACTAATTTTATTACCAGTCTCATGATGCTGGTTCCCAGGCAGAGCAGGGGCAAATTGCACAGAAAAATAAATATAACTCTTACTGGAACATGAAAGAAGACAAATAAACCTCCCCAACAAAAAAAACTGAATTCATTTTAGACTGTGTAAGAACCCCACCCGTTTTCAATGTGCATGATAAGCTAAGAAAAGAAATTTAATTTTTAAGATGCTACAGAGTATTAAGAAAAAATATTTTTATACATGTCTGTATATGACGGTAAAAAACCACTCCAGTGATACTCTAAAACTTTCCAAATTTAATTTCTCATGTCTGTTGCCTTTATTATATACTTTTAACCTTTTCAGAACGCTCTCTCATATCTTTTCTTAAGAAACAAGAATTTTGAACCTTTAAGTAACAATTAAAAATAGAATTGTGCAATATATAAAAAGCTTTTTTAACACTAAGCTCACAAAAGCACGAAATCATCAACCTAAAAGTCCCAAAGACTAAAAATAAATTGTGATCAGAACAGAAATGAAACCCTGATTTGTCACACTGACATACGTTTTGTATAGAATTTTGTAAACACAAAATAAATACTACAGATTGAGGAACCATTTTCACCACAACTATGTGACTCAAATAGAGAGCACGATGTTGCAGAAAGGGAAAGACTTAAGGATTCTTTTCACTTATCAAACTTAATCCTTGTCAAACCACAGATCTGTACCAGACAGTCCTTGCAAAGTATTTGCTAATGCAACAAAACCACAAAATTATTTACAACACCAATAAAAATGTCTGTCAAGAAAATATCGGGCAGAGTAACATAAACAGAGTTGTAGCACATTTTTCTATAAAGCCCATTTAAGAAATTTTAACACACTTTGAAAGTACTAGGCAAAATAAATGCATATATGAAAAATATTAAGAGGTAAGTTAAAAGGCATAGCATTGCGTATATCTGCATTTGTAGCGCATGTATGAAAAATATAACAAACTGTCTTTTATTTTGCTGTAAGCCTAAGCTGAAAGAAACTTTAATTCTCACTACCTTAATGATGTCTGACCTTTCAAATTACTTCCTCGAAGAAATAAACCACATATTCACTTAGGAGAATAAATGCATATTATATTCTAGAAAATATATCAATTTAACGCATTATACTGAAATTTAAATGGTGTGCTTCATAAATGTATAATGAAACAGTCTACATGCTTACCTGTCTTGATCTGGGTCTTCCAGGAGAAAACTTGCGTTTGGTGATGGCTGGTTTTCCCATGCCAATTTTTGGAGTGACTGATATGTAAGTTGTTGGGAGAGCACTTCCAGCAGTGGACGGCAATGCTGGGGGCTGGCTGTGCTGTACATCTCGTGCAGAATGCGAGTCTAGTGAAACATCTGGCGAGGAAGACACATTTGTCTTGCTTATATTAACTGATGGGGAAAGTGAGGGGTAAGTCTCAGCTGGTGATTTTATGGGTTTGTCTCCAACTGGTGAACTATTTGCAACACCTTCATTTGCAGAAGCAGTTTCTACCTCTGGAAGAGCTGGTGTTTCTGACTTGTCATGAGTTTCTCCTTTTTCTGCATCTTTTTGCACTTTTATTATTTCCAGTTGTTGTTCTATAGGGATACAAATATCTCCTTTACTTTCAGTCTCCTGTATTTCTGGCGTCATAGTTATGGTCTCAGGTACTGAAGACAGAGACCGAGAGTCTACTGTGGATACTTCTGACACCTCCACACTACCTTGTGGCAGCTGTGTCTCTTCCACTTGTTTGTCTAACTCCTGCTGTATTACAGCTTGAACACCTTCCATCACTTCCATCATTTTCTCAGTCTGACCATCACCAGATACTGGTGTCTTTTTAGGAGACATTTCCATTTCAGCTGAATTAATTTCAAGAGAGACTTCCGTTTCCAGTTGTGTGGTCTTTTCTTCTGGTGATATGCCTGTAACTAAGTACAACCATATTAAAGGCTCAGTGTGAAAAAAACCAAACTTACACAGGCGTACCGATCAACAAGTATACTGGGTACACATCAAGTACACCAAGTACGTATCACTTTACTTAAGTGAATTTAATACGTAGCTTAAAATATACTTCATAAATATCTATCTTTGTACCTATTCTTTTCTTTGGCTGGTATTTCATGTGTGATTGATAAGATATTTATTCCAGGAACACAAATGATCAGCTACTGCATCACAGCCTGTCTGGATGAGCACACTTCTTTATTAAAAAAAATAAATCATCTTTTATTTACAACAGGAAAAAAGAAAAGAAGAAATTCTTAACCAAAGATACTTGTGTTCTACGAGTTGCAACCAGAAAGCACATAAACTGGAAAAGTTCTACAGTACGCCCCAAAACACACCAGGGGAAATTAATCCAATCTAGTTATTTGCAACTACAAACAAAAAAGACTTGAAGAGAAAGTGTGACTATATTTGAATAGCAACAAATAGTGTTTTTTCTATAAGCCTCCGGTGTACAAAAGAATTTAACTATATTTCCAGCTTTTGGAGAAAGTCGATTCCACCAAAAAAACTAAAACAACTTTCTCCTACAAAAACATTCTAAAGACTACATTTGCCTTCAATAAAATAGTTCTTCAGCAAAAAAAGTTAATTCTCTTACTTGAGAGTTCAGATAAAAGAACTGATGCAATTTGTATCCTACTGCTTTCCAGACACTTTTTCCTCTTAAATTTATAAAGTACCACAAAATTTACTGAATAGAAGAGGGTTCTGTACTGGCATTTTCCCCAACCGCAAAACTCTTTCTTACCATCTGTGATGCATCCAACAGCTGATTCTTCACCAGGGCCATCACCAGTAATGGGTTGTTCCTGAAATGTCACATCCTCTCCACCACTTTCCATTTCCATTTCGTTTGTACAAGCTTAAGAAGAGGCAAAGAATCAAAATTGGTATCAAAATTGGTATTACGTTTATTCTATTACTTTGGCATCAGTAGTTGCTGTCACTGTTTCACCTCCTGGCTAAAGAAAAGGGTATTACAATGGGATGGGAGTTAGGTGAAATCAGGACAACGAGAAGGTTAGGGAGACTATGTAGTACTCCTTAAAGATTAAGAGCCTTTTTCGCATTAATACTGAAGCTGTTTTATACCTTTCAGACAGTGAAAAAAATCTGTAGAGCAGTTACAGACACTTAATTGTGAAAA
Source organism: Falco naumanni (assembly GCF_017639655.2). NCBI lineage: Eukaryota > Metazoa > Chordata > Aves > Falconiformes > Falconidae > Falco > Falco naumanni. Next base: position 55,040,204 of record NC_054057.1, on the reverse strand, counting down.
TGTAAGTTACACAGTCACAGACTTTTGCATTACCTAAGCAATACAAAAAAGACTTTTCTCAAATTCCAGTCTCTAAATTCAACAGAACTTGTAGCCTGAAGGCTTCTAATTTTTATACAAATACTACAACAACTTATGGCATAGATACGAGGTCCCATTCTACTATTCAGCACTTGGAACACTGATTTTCAACCTACCTGTTTAACAACACGAAAACTAAATTTTGGTACTTTAGAACTAGGATACCTTAACCTGTGAGTTCCTCCTATTAAATAAAAGAATTTCCATGGAAAAAGTGCTATCGAGCACTTCTTTAGCTGACAGTATCGTTGTAGAGCACAGAAACAGGAAATACTTTTTTTTTTTTTCTTTGTGTAAAAGCTTTTTCAGCTAAAGAAAGTCATTAAAAATGCACTAGACAAAGTAAAAGCAGGAAAACAAAATATATAGTAAGCATTAACTCAGAAGGAACTGATCCTCCACAGATGTTAGCACAAAAAAAAAAGTCAACCGAATATAGCTTTCTGCTCAGGAAAGCCTCTTCAAAGTTCAAAAACCCAGGAACTATTAGGTGATGCTACTTTTAGCACCTAAAAACTGCTCTCAGACTCTGCCAACTTTAAAGTGATATTTTAAAGTTTGAGGAAATGATCATTTAGATTGGCTCCAAATCTGATTTTGATGTACAAAAGTGCTCTCCTGGGTATAAAACACTGCATGACTGTACTGATGTAACAGCTCCAGATTACTCCTAGTAGTTGAGATGACAGTCCTGTTCCTCCTTGGGGAGAAGAGTATTCTTGTCAATGCCTCTACTAGCTAGAAATCCTAACAGAAGTATTACTTAAAACTTAAGCCTTTCAAATAAACCTGTTACTTTTTTAAAAGGGTTTTCAGAGGAAGACTGAAAATTATACCAGTGTGAGTTTTGGATATTGCTTGGACATTGTCCTAAATGTTCTAAATACACTGCCTGAGAGTCCAACAGCCTCTACTAACCTTTCAGAATGGAAGTGATCTTCAAAGGCTGAAGCCACCACCCTTTCTAACTCTGTGTGTGTGTTCACTGACAGAGGGGTTCTGCTCATTTACATACATTTACCTACTGTCACTGCCCTCCAGGATCCTCTTTTTCATCATTTCTTTACTGCTTGTGAGAAGTATGCACTTACGTGTACAGGCTAACATCAAAGAGAATGACTTGTTTACACAAAACATCAGTTCGAACACACAAAAATTAAGAGCTTTGTTGTAGTCTAACACTTCCCCTTTCCAGTCAAAAATTATCTGGCTTTTGAAAACACAGATACTTATGCAACGGAACTATCAATTTCCTTTAACAAAAGACCAGTGCACACGCATTGCTGTTTAAGCATCAAAAATGCATACAGTAGTATGGTTAATCTGTTAAGATTTTCACCTTGCTTCCAAATTTAACTACTACTGTACTTCTCTTAGGAAATTCAGCCTCCATAACAGTAGGTGCTATCCAACAGAGCATGTGCTGTGAAATACACAAAGGCATTCATGAGTTCATTACACGGGTCTTGTGGATGACCCACCGGACTCAGATCAGCAAATCCAAGTTCTCTCTGTGCTTCCTTACTCTTACCGAGTGATCTTCAAAAAAATACTATATGCTTTTCTGCAACTTCCCTTTCCACCTTTGCCCATTTAGAAAAGAATCTCTCAGAAACAGGAAGGCTAATCATATATTGTTTTGAAAAAGGACACCTGGTTAAAAGCTGTTTAGTTAAATATACCTGTCCCTTGAACATAGCCCAGCTTCCACTACTGTCTCCTACCTGGACACAGTGAGCACAATGGGCAGTATGAGGCTGACAGGTAGCAGAAGGGAAAAGGGAAATGGGAAACTAGATGCCTCCGGGAACATCTACCAGAAGCTGGCTTGCGCCTGGCAGTTAGACACAAATTAATAAAACAGGCTGATAAATGAATACAGTTATGAACTGTATCACAAAAAGGGAAAGTTTACAGCTACAGGCTGGGAAGCTGGAGCTGGAAGGTTGAAAGCCACCATTAAGGTGCTTACTTGCCCATGTTTCTAATACAGGATCCTGAAGCCAGAATGCATATTGAGAAGATGGCTCACCCATGGATTGCTTGAGAAGCTGCTGCTAAATAAAGGGATGGATGAACTCCATGGTCTAGAATGTGAGTGGCTGGTTCACAAAAGACTTAGTGAGACAGCTGCAGATATTTATATTTGATGTTAGCATTTTGGAAATATAAAGATTACATTTGATTACCTGTTATACTGTCAGGTTCAGGAATGAGTTCAGAAGTGTCCATTGCATCACATGACTGAGTCTGATCCCCTTCTCCTTGTTTACAAAGAGTGCAGATGTAGTCTTTCAACTGAGACTCCAATTCACTACCTGGAGATCTGTCACATTCTATGTGAATCCACCTGGGTAGATTAATTTAGTGTGACTATGATTTTAATAATAAAAATATGAAGCATCCTAGTAAAAATCCAAAAATAGCACTGTTTTCCATCCCTATGGGGAAATTCAACCAATGCTTTATTACAGAGAATTTTAGAGAAATAAGCATGATACGTCAGTATGTCAAGCAGTGAACACATTTAAACATGAAAACCTAAAGTGCTACTGAAGCCAACTGGACACCACAACACGTACAGCAATATCAAGATGTTGCACAGCAAGATACAATAGTGTTAAATACGAACTGCAGTCTACATTTTTAAAAGGTTCCCAATAGCGCCTTTTTTAAATTATTACTGGCACAGTAAAATACAAAATTAAACAGAGAAGATGTACTTGGAAATTAAAAAAAAAAATATCCCAGACCATTGCAAGCAACAGCCTTTAAAAATTAGGATGATGACTCTTCTAGTCTGCTTACTCTCAAAATAGATGCAGTGTAGGAAGCAGCAGCAGCACATGTTTCTTTATACACCTCAGGTAACTGCCAACTAATACTTGCTAAGACTAAACTAAGACTACCTGCTAATGTTCATTGTATTTGGGGATAAAGGCTCAAGATGTTGCACAACAAAATACTATAGCATTGTACACCAAACAGTCTACACCCTCCCCAGAAATGCACCTATGTCATCCAGCTCATCATAACCTTTAGGCATTTCAGTACAATTTAACAAAAATTAGGATTCTTACCTTTTACACATGTGACAATGCAACATATCTTTCTGGAAGTCTTGGAGGCACAGTTTTTCACAGAAAGGACAAGATAAGTTGTCTTGCTGTTGGTAACAACTGTCACATACCAAACAATTATGGTGCCACTGACAACTTGTTCGTGTGCCACACTCAGCACATACTCTACAGTTCTAGAGATCACAAGAATTTAGTTGTTAATTATGATATTTCACAATGTGGTAGAATTGCCATTAACTGACATTTTCCTGTTTTGAATTAAATTAAATAAAGTTTCTGTCCTTGATAACACTAATAAATTATTCAGGATCTGACAAAAAAACATGAAGAGCCTGTGCAACAGCATGAAGAGCTTCCCTGCAGTACTCCCTGACTTGGAAGGAATATTTCTTACGAGATCAAACTTCTTTATTCCTAATGTCAGTTGTCTTCTGACTGCCACGAGCTGACTACGAAATTACATACATCTCATATACAGGGACTTCCCTTGTTATGCTGAAATCGTATTTACTCACAAAGTTATTGATAAAACAACAAATTCATTCTGACCTCCTGAAATGCAAAGGAACCCTTGAGCTGCAGAACTGGTGTTCTGGTAAGCAAGAAGCAGTTTCATACAAAAAGTCTTCAAGTATAGATTACATATACTACTGCATAGGTTTTAGTTTGCATTTTAGTTTACATTAGATCATGAGACCAGCTGTCATTAAGTGAAAGTCATCCACTCCACCCAGATCCTACACTTCTCTTTTCCACTATCGGTGCTGATTTACTGTCCTACATAGGCTGCCTCAGCCACAGCACTGACAGCAACCCTAAAATAGCAGCTGTAGAGCTGCACAATTCCTTCAGAAATTACAAGTTATGTTACACAGCAACAGCGGTCCGCAATACACCTGGAACAGCATAATGCGGGTAACAAAATTTGGGCCCCTATAATGACAAGGAATTATTCTGAAGCTTTTCAACTTACTTTACATTTCCAACCATTTGTTGGTACAGCATCCATAACTGGTTGTAGACAGAAAGTATGGTAGCCTTTGTCACATGTATCACACACCAGCATCTTGTTGTCTTCCCCAGAATGTCTAGGAAAAGTAACAAGTGGTTTAAAAAAATAGTATTTAAACAAGCCACAACAACAACAACAAAAATCTATTTAATGAAAAGTCTAAACAGGAAGACACATTGCTGAGCATGTGAAAATATATAAATACCACTTACAAATAGCTCCAAAGATAATGCCCTCAAATTCATATTTAAGTATGAATGAAGAGACCACTGTGCTTACTGTAACAGGTGCTGAGCGTGTGCAATGATTCTGAATTCTAGAAATCAGTCCACTTTCATTTGCACACATGCAGGAAGATTTAACGACCTTTCTGTACCAAAATCAGCTCAAAATCTGAAATATGTACTTTATTTCTTTCTGAAAAGAAAATGTAATTTGCAATTGTACTTGTTCCTACAAACAGTCTGACTATTCTTAATGGAAAATAAATAAAAAAAAAATGCCATCATCTCTGACTACTGGAGCTCCTACAATGTCAACCAATATGACTGCAAGACTAAAACAAACATAAAAGGAAGAGATTCCAATTTTCCTACAATCACGTATTACAGAGCTCCAGCAGAAATTCCAATGATAAAATAGATTTGCAGAGAGTAAGACAAATAGTTTGGTAATTTCTGAAGGCATTGTGTTCTGCCTCAGTTTAAATAAATAAATTCAATAAACAAGTATGCAACAAGATTTGCCTTGATAAAGTTTCACAATATATGGCATTACACATACTAGATATGACTAGATATGACCTGGGAGACCTGATATTTTAAAAAAAACAGTAAACACTCTCTGCATGGAGATATGCTTAAAATGCTATTCTTCAACATGGGCATAAACCTGCCATAAAGTAACAGGTGTGAAAACATCACATCTTCTTCCAGTTTTCCACTAGAGAGATGGTTTGTTAGCAAATACTGTAAATACCCAATACAACATTTTTAGGGATACATTTTAGAATGTGCTTTGCTATAACAACTTCATTGCTGGCATCTGCTATCAGCTGCATGTGATCAGGGAACAACCTTCTTTGAAGTGGGTGAATGAATGCTAGCAAATACTGACTGTTCTGCTCGGAGAACAGCAAAGCACTGACAGATCAGGTACACAAGGCAGTAGTGAAGTGGCTTTTTTTCCTTCATACCATCCCAGCTGGTCTGACTAAAGCTGAACAACACTCTTATTCCTTTTTTAGCAAGCACTTTAAAAAAAACAAGAATCCTGCAGTGCCCATCAGATTAAGTTATATGAGAACAAGAGTACAAGTGGTCAGTTTTCTAAGTAAACCCTTATAATACTGCAACAATTATGTTTTGGTGTCTCAGTATTTGTCTGGTGTTTCAACTATGGTCACCTATGTCACTTTTTTTTCTTTGTCCAACTAAGCCTTGGGTTTGTTTTCATAATGACTCATTAATTGCCTCTGAGAGATACTATGAAAGAGACGTCCTAATGCTGGGGCACCTTCCCAGTATGTGGTACATGCACAGCTGTAATGTCAGCTGAGTAAGAACAGAGATTCCCGGTCTATAAAGGTACTACTACATTAAACTAATTTTTTAATTTGGTAAATTTGAGAAAAATCCTCCTGTATAAAAGAAGGAAAAAGTCAGGTTTTGCTGCTCTCCAGAACCTGCCGAAATAATGGTAACTCTAGGGGTATAATGTTATGCAGGAGTTCCAGCTCAGCTCTAGAAAGAATAAAGTTCCCAACACAAGAGTTTGTTCAGCTACTTAATACAATATCGTAACAGATATACCTGGGCAAATAATCTACACTTTTTGAAAAGAAAAACAGTTAATAAAATAGATACTTTAAAATCACAGCACATAGATCTCACACTGTCCTCCTCCATGTCCTTTACGTCTCACTTACTTGCAGTTCTGGCAAACTTTGCAATCAGGACACTGCCAACCTGCTCTTTTTAAAGGTGTAACTTGTATGTCCAGGCACATCCCATGGTAGTGCTGGCCACAGGTAGTACAAAAAAGTTGATCTAAGAGGTCTCCAGGGCTGTCGCACACTGCACAATTTGCTTCTTCCTTTGCTACAAAGAAATAATTTTTTCCAATTATTATTTCGTTCAAAATTATGAACCATTCAATGAACCAAATGAAGCCAAGAAAGTCTTTAGTAGGTCTTATGCTTAGAAAAATGGATCGTTCTTATGAAATTCAAATTTAATTAATATAGTTAATAACTACTCCTTTAATTCAGTTTTCTGATACACTCAACTACTCTTCTCGTACAAAAGTACATCCATTTTAACCATAATAAAGTCTTACAAAAAGAAATAGTTTTATTTTCATCAAGATAAAACTGAGAGCTATAGAACCAACTCTTCATTGGAACAAGTACAAAATAAAGCTCCTAACGGATCTAAGCCTATCATTTAGCTGAAGTGTTTGCAATATGCTTGCTCTAACTTGAGTTAGGGCAAGTAAGCAAGCCTATCAATTTGAACTAAAACCTGACAGAAGACAAGCCTTATGAGTAAACCCTTCCCATGTTCTGCCATGAAAAAAAAATGAAAAATACTAACTTTGCTGTGCACCACTTTCAGTCTTTAAAAACAGAAGAGCATGAACTTTTATCTTTCTCGTAACTGAAACATGAATTCTTGGGTACATGAACTGGGAAAACAGATCTAAACAAATGCTTTCTTAAGCTGATCCTAGCACGGAGCAGTTTTTATAAAAGCTGGTACTAATTGTGTCATTTTAATACTGTGTACTTACATCTTTCAGGAGCCTGATCAATATGGTCTGGACAAAGGAGGGACAAGTTACTGAAATCCTGAAATGTGCCTGCTCCAGCAGCACAGGGGTAATGGTACATCTGGGTACATTTCTCTTCACAGCATTTGATAGTGGCTCCAAGGTGCTTACAATATGCACATCGCTGAAAAACAAACATAACAAATCATTCAAGAACTACTTTTTTTTCCTCACTTTTCAGCCAGATCTGTTCCCCAGCGTCACTTAACAGACAAACACCTTGCCAAGTAGAAGGGAGTGAATATTGAGGAAAACGAAACAGTAGACCGTGTCTTTCAGTGGCACTCCCAGATCTTTCTGACTTAAAGTGTCTAACAAAACCCAGTCTAAATGCACTCTGATAACCACTTCTTGTCACAAAAAAGCATTTTTTCTTCTATATGTTACCTAACTTGAGCTGTGCCTTCAGTAAAGAGGCTTGGAGACTTGAGTAATAAAAGCAGACCACACTACACTGTCAATAGATTATAACTAAAACCCACATAGCTCTGTAAGCTCTAATGTAAAACTGTAGACACTGTAATCAGAAATGCAAATGGGAATGAAATACCATGTTCTACCAAAAATCTTACTGACATTATACAATTCTCTCTGGGATGAGAATGCATTATATAACCTAGCGCTTTCTACTTATTGCTCCTTTCAAGGATACACAAATGTCACCACCAAACTTCAAGAAGTCATAAATAAGCATTATTATTATTAGAGACCATAGTCACATTTGTAAAGAAATAATTTCTCAGGAAGAACTACCCAACAACCCTCCAGTTCTCTAGCCAAGAGGGAAAAGATTCCATCAGTCTGCTTGTAAAATATCACCCACACCTTTCTGATTCAGTTAATCAGTTTATTTTCTTTCTTGGATTCATTACAGTCCCTGAAGCACTGCAACATGCTTTTGCACTTTTTCACCAAGGCAACAATACTTTTTAAGGCTAGAGCACAGCACCATAAGATTTAGAGTAAACTTAAGAAAAAACAGGTCAGTGGCTCCCAGGAAGGCATAAGCAACAACTGAGCTCGGGGACTCTCATTTTTCATAACAAAAACATAATGCTAACACTGGCATGTTTGATACTAGCTCAAGTGTCAAGTAACATCCAAATATGAACATAAACCAAACCAAAGAAAAGTTACATACTGCATCTGCTTAATTCTTAGAATACAGGCAATATTTATTATTGTAATTCTTCTCTGTTTCAAAGCCTGGCATAAAATTAGGCATGAAATAGCGCTACTACAATTCCACAGATATCAAAAACAGCTCATATGAAAATATAAACCACAAAGCTGCCTGTGTTAACAGCTATATTGATATTCTTAAAACCAGATGAAATTGATGTTTTCAGCAAAATATCTGCCTGCACCACAACTTATGGACAAGAGAAAGAAAAAAACATTAGTTTATGCTAAACACAATGGCAACATAAAAAGATAAAATGCCTTGGCACAGCAATGAAAGCGGATCACTAAGGATAGCTACTGCAATGTTTCTGTGCTAGTCCAGTCTTCAGAACTGCACATCATCTCACCTCTGCCCATGACTCCAACGCCCACCAACAGTATGGAAAAGATGTATTCTGTTACTTTACTAGCCAAAATGCAGAGGAGAGGAGGGGGACAAGGTAAGGAAACAATAACAGAGTTCCTGAAGCAGGTGAAGAAGGTAGCAATAGTCATTACATTTCAGGACTGCCAAGAAAACTGAAGTGATGCAAGAAACAATATATTCAGTAAATACTCGCTGAAGATGCTGTAAAAGGTAAATCCTGAACTTTGATGTGAAATCATGAAAATATAGCTCAAAGCCTCCAACTTCATGAACTGCAGCTGCACATTAAACATCATACAACCCAGAAACTATTTTTTACTATTGAGAAAGCCCCAGTTATAGCTAAAGCCCAATTCTCGCAGCCCACACATTTTTCAAAGATACTACTCAGTAAAAACCAGTAGGAACAGGAACTTGAGAAGAGCTAAGGTCCAAAACATGTCCCTCAAAGAAGTATTCAACAGACACTTTGTTGGATCCCATAATTAACCCTTAAGAACTACCTAACTGGTAAAGAAAATTATAGAAGAACTGCAAGCACTCAAAGAATCTAACTTTTACTAAAAGCTGGGAATAATGGATTAAATAGCAACATAAAAGGCATTTTTAAACAACACACCTGTTTTTCAAAATCACCAGTCAACAATGGTACATAACAAATGCAAAATGAAGAATATATCTGTTCCCAAATGCTGTGTGACTAAATGATGAAATTATTAGAAATGAGTAAACTACAGGATTACTGCAAAGCCTTGAAAAATGTTGATATTGATTTAAGCAACCATGTAAAGATGCTGGAAGAAAAATGGAAGCCCAAATTACACGTAACTGAACCCTTTAAACCCATCTGCTAAACTGCACTGGCAATGAAAAAGATTTGGCTCCAAGTGTGTGTAAAGCACACACTTTAAAAACAATGTGGTATATATCCTCTGAAGCAAATAAAAAGCATAGAATATCAACATTTGCTGAATTTATAAGAGTGATAAAGCAGTCTGAAGAAACAAATGCCCAAAGGGATTTTTTTGGCAACAGCTGCTGATGAGAAGAGTTACTTTTCCAGGATTAGAAGGCAACACCCTCTGAAACCAGGCCACATGACCCCAGAAGAACAAGTATGGAGCTATTACAATTAACTGACCTTTGCAAAGACAGCAGAAGTATATTAATTAAAAAAAAAACCAAAAAAAACTAAATTAAAAGCTTTGCTAAATAAACTCAGTAACAAATACTACTTTACTACGCTATTGCTAAACTATGGCATCAGGACAGTAGGATGCAGAAGGAAGGAATAAATCATATTGTACACAAAATGCAAGTGCCTTTACCACATTGTATGAGGACAGTAACAGAGTACAGAGTGTCCAATTTCATTAGCATGAGCACAAAATAAGGCATCATGTGAAGGGGTGGAAGCTAAATCCAAGTATTCAAGGGACAGGTACAGGAAAATGGTAAGCTGTCAAAGCAAGCCAAACACTGTTTTGTTCATGGATCAAATAATGCTACAGTCCTGTTCTACAAGAACAAAACTTTACAAGGTGTCAGAAAGCTACAGAGATAGTTCATTACTTATTCATAGTATATTCAATAAAATAAATGTCGCTAAAGCAGAGTCAGCAGACTATTTTCCTACTCACAAAGTCCTTCATTGGTTACCAGCTGTTTTCTCCAGCAAGCTCCTACTGCACTTATTCACAGCAAGAAAGCTCCGATCCAATCCATACCTCTGCTACTTTTTACTATTGTAATTCCCATCATTTAAAACTGTCCACACCTCCTTTTACTTGGTCCTTTTTACCTTTTTCTTTTAGATCTAATTTTTTCATGCAAACAGAAAAGGATCTCATTTTAAAAGCAAACATCTACACAATCTAATTGAGTTTTAAAATTCCCCTTATTCACTAAACCCATTGTGTTATACAAATACAATGAAAGAGGAAGAACCAAGTGAATTAGTAGAAAACATAAGAAAACCTGATCAACCACCTCCTCGACACTGAGTAGCAGAAACCACACAGAAAATTTCTGGGAAGATAAAACCTCAAACTGCTACGCTAGAATCTTAATTCTACCAAAATAACTAAACAAAAAGGTTAGTTCTGCCTATGGCTTGGAAGCTCAGCTGAACGTCACAAATGCTACTGAGTTTAATGGAAACAGATGGCCAAACCATAAAATGGTGACAAGAGAAACAGCTTACTGTTTACATCTTTCTAACATTTCCACATTATTAAAAAAAAATATAAATTAATCAAAAGATGTATTCCAACTTCACATCAACCTTCCTGCTGTTCCATACTGAGTACTCCAAAACTCAGTGCAAGTTCAAATGAAGAAAAGATGTTTGTGTTTATGATAATGTGAGATTTTACCCAGATAGCACTAGGAACAAATCAGGTCATATTTTATCATTACTTTATTGCCCTTGGAATTACTTTACAATACCACTGTCTCAGCAATGGGACAAGTAACAATCCTTAGAAGGCAGCCATTAAAGAAATGCTAATATATGGACTTCGACTGCGGCCTGATTAGTGAAGTAAAGTTAAATGTTAGTATTAGGTATTGCAAAATGTTTTTTAAGCAAAACGACAAAAGGTTTTCATTGCTTATGAACTTAATTATCTTTTAAAAGGTCAGCCAACGAAACCTATGATAACTATAAGCAATTTTAATTTTATGGCAGTGTACCCAAAAATGCATACAAGCCATCTGTCCTTAGTTTAACGATTTAAGTAATACCTACTAAATACTGCTATCATACAAACCTGTAACCAAGGAGAACTGGACCTTAACATCCTGTCATTAACAAGACCGCAAAGAAATTTTATATAAACAGTGGTTAATGAAATATGATCTCTGGTAGTTCTGATAATCTTAATTGATTACTCCATCAACTAGAAAAAGCTTTATCTTGCTTATAGACATTAATCACGTTAGCACCTCTAATATCAAATAACTATTTTAAGTATCATAAAGCATTTGAGGGCACAATACAGTAAGGTGAAAACATAAAAAGAATTAATGGCATTTGACTGAACTACTGATTAGAAAAGGTACTAAATACCATGCATTTTCAGGATTACTGGAAATTACCTTCTAGTTTGTAAATTTTGTGTTATTCATGTCACAAATTTGGAAATTATTTACATGTGTAACAAGCCAGTCAATCAGACATCAATTATTTTCGTTCCTCAATCCTTAATGCATATCAAAATTGAAGAAATTAAAATCCAGCTTTCTCTTATAGCTGCAATTTAGAACTACAATATTAACAGATTGCATGTATAAAACCGTGTAACAGTGTCCACCTCATGCTCTGAAGTAAACTTAGAAAACAGTAAATCACAACTGTAGAAACAAACTATCCACCTTTACTTCTAAAAAAATCGTGGACAACCAGAAGAGATGCAATTAGGCCAAGCTCAACACATGACTAAGGAAGACTGTCTTCTAATGCAGAATTCTTGACTAGATACTCCATCTGTCTATAATCTGCCCAGTTATCTATACAGGAATAAGGAACAAAGGTAAGAAGATAGAAATGGTGATGAGTAACACCACTATCAGTGACTCAACACACGTAATCAAGGCTGAAAGCAAAAGTCTCATTAGGTGGGGAGATTTCAAACCCTCTACAAGTCACTACTTTGTTCGTCCTTCCCACCAGTTGCCTCCTTTTTTCACCTTTATAAAAAATGACACGAAATAAACGGAGTTGATCTCAAGGCACCTAAAAATTGGGACAATAAAGCATCCGTGTTTTGCAGGGGTGTTTTTTGTATTAGTTTTGGTAAGCTAATAACCTGTAAGAGGCACGTTTGCTGAGGGAGGTAACATTTTTTATTTGAAACCTGAAACAGGTAAAGGAAAACATGCAAAACTTATGGTGCACAGATCATTCCTCATATCATCTGGGATGTTCCCAAACCCTGTGTATTCATAAGCTCCACAGAAGGGTTTGTGTGCCTTGAAGTTGTACTCTCCTCTTCATTAACATAAACTAGTAGAATAACTGCAGGTGTAGGATTTCCTCCACAGACTCTGCCTTTGCTGCTTTTTTCCATATGAGGAAAAGCATTTTTTTATTCACCTCCTCGCCTTCTACAAGATTTAGGATAATGTAAATGTGTTGAGTGAGTCTAAGCTTTCCCACAGCTAACAACCAGCTATTCCCTTAATTCTCATCTACTATCCACCATGACAAAAGGGCACACACAAGCCTGGTTAGTTAGCATGTCAACAATGAGAAGGTCAGTAATGTTTAATGTAACTTAAATTGTGATTATTAGGCTTCAGCATCAGCAACCTCAGGACAAACAAGGCAAGAACACAAATCATCAGCTTTGGTTTAAGGCTGCTTTTTGGCAGACTCAGAAAACAGACTATTGTGCCAGTTCCACTTGATTCATGCTCAGAAGGTCTTGAGAAGTATGTGTAGACATTTCTTTTTGTTGGCAGAGCACAGTCTGAGCCACAAATTGTTGGAGGCTTGGAAAAAAAAAATAATTTGGGGAAACATTGCTACATGCTTGTTGTTTAATGATCTTCTCTGGGCATCTGTTACTGGTCATTGTGGAAGACACTGGGATGAAGTAATGCTTCTGTCTAATCCAGCTCAGCTCCTATACTCCTAAGTCACATATAAGGATTCTGAAGTGGTTTAAGCATTCTATAGGTTATGCCTATGTTACAGATCTTCTGTAGCTACAGCTAGGGTGGCATAATTACATTTGCGGAGTCATTTAACAGAAGCTCGGTGAAAGGAGAATTTACTGCTGATGCGGTCACACTGCTTCCAAATGACACAAAGCTTGAGACGAGGACATCTAAACTTCAAGCTCTAAATTCTCTGTCTATATACGAGCCGAGCGTTTAAGCTCCCATTACACTTTATAGAGACTTAGTCATTTTATGGAATTCACTTCATCACAATCCAGTTGACCAGTGAGTGTCCATTTTCAGGCTCCACTGACAATACCGGCCAGTCCCCATTGCCTGTAACTGGAATTTAAACACAGCTCACAGGTAGGCATGTCCACAGGGAGGTCTACGTTTAGATGACAGTCTTGAGCTGAAGTCCACCTATACATTGACCAAAATTCTCTATTGGTAACGCAACTATAGTCCACACCAAAGGTTTGTCAGCATAGCACCATCAATGAAGGGACGTGAATGAGTACTGCTTACAAAGACCTCCAATATAAAAACTGTTCTATTCATGGAAGCTTGCTGAACGATGAGAAGTTGGGCTGAAGCTTCACATAACACATGCCTAAATTATCTTAAATTCTTTTGGAATGCTTAGCCAAAACTTTCCAGCCATTTCTGAGAATAGAAAAGTCAGTAAGAAAAACATTTTGCTCAACTTAAAAACAACCTCACTCGCAGGACTTGCAATTTGGCAGGAATTTTAGTGTGGGGGATGCAACTTTTGCCCTTACCCTGCAGATCTATCCAGATGTGACCGAGTTTGAGAAAACTTTTTTTTTTTTAACATAAAACACTTCCAAAAATTTGTCAGTGAAAAATCACAGAAAAATCTGCTCTCATTGATCATGACCAACCCTCTCCAATTTCTAGCACTGATCTGACTACGTGTACCTTCTGCAAAGATTGCTTCAGTCTGACAAGGATTAAAGAGAGGAAGTCTGTAGTAAATACTCCAAACCTAAGTACAATAAGTCCCTGGAATGGAAAGCAGACATCCCCAAGGCTCCTGATACTACTGTCACCTAAATCATCTGGGGAATGAGAGTATCCAGTGCACAGACAGATAGACATACATGGGTCAAAGAGACAAAAGGGACTAACTGCACTGTGTGAATAAGTCTGATGAGACTGGGAAGAAAAACCATGGACGGGGATGGAAGCTAAAGAGGGGCAGGGTGACTTTAAGTTATTTGGCTTCAAGGGCCAAATAACTAAAAATGGGCACTAAAAATTGGGTACAGAGCTGAGGGAACTCATGGGCTAAGACACAGTAAATGGCAAAGGGACAGGTCTCAAAAGGAACCTAGGGAAATAGGAATAGAAAGGTTAAGGAGAGGGGATGCAGGAAGAACAAGCAAGAGTGGAAGTGGCTAAAAAATCAGCTTGAACAAGTCTGAGGCAACTGAAATTGGATGACAACTACAAGGAGGAAAAGTATGCTGTCCTCTGATTCCTAGTGCCATGTCACTATTACTTAGCCAGCTCAAAAAGCAGAGGTCTAATTTTTAGCCATAAAAGTTTTAAAACTGCAGTTTGGGATGTCTGCCTTCTCCTTTTTCCCCCCTGATGCAAGCAAGTGACATAGACAATCACAAGGCAACACACACACACAGCTAAAGGTATAAACACACACATGCACAACTATATTTATAGACACTAAAACACAAAAGGGATTGCAGATCAAACATGGATTTAGCAGATAAAATACACCTCTTAAAAGGAGTCTCTGCATTTAAAAAAACCCTGTTACTTCTAGGACTATGCTTACTTGTAGAGGCGAAAAAAGTATGTATTGAAAAAGTTGTGGGAGAAAGAAACCACTTAGTTATGGCAACTAAATGATGACCTGAAAAACAGTTCTAGTTTCAGTTCTTTCATAGAGCTCTTTTATGATATTGGGCAGGGCACTAAGTAAAATTTTTCTTAAGTTTTTTAGTCCTTAACCTTACTTTCCCCCCCCTAAAAACACAGTCTTGACTTCTACATAGATAGTGAGCTCACAACTCCAACAAAGAAAGAACTGCAGTATCAGCGCAACTTTTAAGTAAGTCTGAGTCTTTTTGAAACTCTTTCAATTTGCCATCCAAATTAGCAGATATTTTTAAGTAAGAAAAAAAAGATAAAAATCATCCATTTCTGGGGAAAATGGAGCCCAAGATGCCTAAAAAGGCCACATAATTCTGCTGTTTGGAAAAATTTATAGGTAAGTTATTCACATGTATTATAGTAGAAACATCCTAGAAAAACTCATGCAGAAATGAGTAATTCTTTTCTTTCAGTGCTATTTGAATAGTCTACATGCCTGCACATTGAACAATGAAAAATGTAATACTGAAGACATTTTTACTAAGATAGCGATGCCCATCCTATAGACTGAACTAGGCACTAGCTGTTCTGCATGTGATCATACAATTGAAGACTGCATAATGAGGCATACCCACAAAGGATACTAACTGTGTGCAGACAACCTGTCTGCTGGCATGTCCTAACTTTGTGTGCTTGATTTTATAGTCTTAATAATGCATTCTTTTAACTAAGATTTTGAGTTATATTAAGTCTGTTTAATAGTTGATGTCAGCAAAAGTCACTATATATACTCAATGATACACCTAATTTACAAGGTAATAGTAGGGATGGGATGACAAGGAACTCTGGATTATGTACAGACATAAAAAAATACAAGAATTTCCTGCCTTTAATACCTTCCTCATTAGTGAGCACCTCCTTAGTATTCCTTCCTCACTGACTGCAATCAGTACCTCATTGTTCATAATTCCTATTTCCTTGCCTGTTCCTAAATTGCACTCTCCAAATGGCACAGTCATCGTAAACAAAATCCTGCATCTTCAGTTCACTAATTTTTGTAAATTGAGCTCAAACAAAGCAATTAGATGAAATACTTTGAAACTACCAGCTTGAAACATTAATATAATTTCTTTTGTAATAAAAACTTCACATGCTTTATCTGGCTGGGGCTTTTAGTTTTTTTTCAATTTGACTAAATCAGTCACACATATTTCTCCCATTCCTCTTCCCAAAATATGGTATCCCCAAACATTACATAATCCTTTTTATTAATTCACTAGCTACTGAAATAAACAAATAAGCCCCTTGCCTTTCCATCCTATTCCATCACTGACACTCCTTGGGCAAGCATCATAAAGTGTGACATCTTGACCCAGAATTTAAAACCCTGAAATTACTGGTCAAACATTTAGCAGGTAATTCAACTGTTGTTCTGGGGTTCAGGGAGGGGAGGATAAGAAGGGGCTGTTCATTTCATTTTGCAGCATGCTGCCTCAGTAGCTTGTGAAGAAAAAAGCTGCCAAATTTTGTAATGAATTCCACAGAACATTAAGTCTGATGCTTAGCAGAAGCCATAACTGTTAAGTAAATGATATCCTTTTGATGAATACCCTTATTTGAAAACAACATTGATTCTTCTAACCCTTTAGCAGTGTCCCAAAACAGATGTGCACAACTGCAAATTCTGTTTGCTTTCAGGTTTACGAAGTGTGATGACATTTTTACAATCATGCATGAGCCCTTTTACCCAGGAGTAAAATAAAACACAATAATTCTTCACCATCTGTTTGTTAATTTTGCATTCATTTAACTTTGCATTTTAAACTAATAATCATTTTCTTATAATATAGTTTGTTCCATTGGTAGAAATTACAGCTGTTCAATTAAAAAAAGAATTGTTTATAACAGTATACAGTTTTCCTCTAAATACTTCCATTGCTCTTAATTATAGAGATATTAGTGCCATCAAATGGAAAAAACTGCCAGGAAACAGTGTTACACTTTATATGTCACAGATTCCCTTAGTAAATGTACATATTTACTTCTGTTCCAACATCAATTCCCACCTGGTCTCTTTTACATTAAAATTCCTTTTCTCCATTAAAAGATTCTGTGTGGTTTTTAATGTTTCTATGTATAACAGGCCTCTTACACTCTTGAAGGATTAAGACACAAAGAATCAGAGGAAGCTTCCGTTTCATAAGTAGCACACAGTCAAACAAAGCACGGTCCCATTTCTTCATAATGCTTTTCCTTAATCTCCAATGACAGGCCAAGGAGGTTTTGGTATTTTTCTTCTTATCTGGTTATAGCTAAACTAGGACTAGAATAACGTCCTAAAAGCTTTTTCTCACAATGTTTACAGTAAAATGCGGAAATCACACTTCTTTATCAAAAGTAAAACCGCAGTGAAATAACATGAATAATACATCAAAACTATCAAAGAGGAAATAATTTGGGTCAACCAATGACATGGGCCTGGAGAAAGAGCAAGAGCCAGTCTGAGATTCTGAGAGTCGTATTTTGGATTCTGTGTTACACTTTGGACAGCGCATTTTCCGGCTGCTCCACATGGACCAGGCTGTAAGTCCACAGCGAGGTTACAAGTCCTAACCATAGACTGCCCACATGCTAACACAGTGGAAAGTCTACTTCGCTGTGGTTCCTAGGCTAAATAATCACAATAATCTAAAAACTCTTCAAGAGACACAGGCTGCTCAGCTAATTCACGTAAGCGGACCAGTTGTATTAGGGAGACTGTTCAGATGGTTAAAACAACCAAGAGTCAATCATCATTTTCTAAAACCAATTGTATCTGATGGCATAGAAATCTTAGCATCAGATGATCATCCTAATTCTGTGGTAGCGTTAAGATCACAGTGCTGTCACAGTACTAGGACGAATACCCTACTAAAAATACCCATAAGGCAAGAGATGGTTTACCACAAAATAGATTTATTTCTATTAAAGGAGTTCAGCGAAGGCTGAAAAACACCAGACTGGTGCATAAGACTAAACACTGCACTCCCCTACAGGAATGAACTTCCAGAAGTACCAAATACAACAGCCTCCCATAAAATTAAGAATGGAAGTACGACCATACGTTTCTGTGATGCTCAGCTTCTAGTCTTACCAGATTCAGGAGTATTCTGACCTTTTAGTTTCTCAGATGAGTGAGCATTGCTGCCAGGTCTGACCTTTACCAGGGGATTTATCCATCACAATATTTTTACGCCTGACAGAAAGCAAACATTCTGGAGGTGCCCAAGGCACATTCTGATGTGATGGATGTGTAATAGCAACAGTCTTCCCAAAAATCCACCATCTATTTCAAGTTATTCCCATTAAAAAAACCTCATTTGGTACGACATCTGAAAAACCTGAAACTCTTACCTATTCAAACGTATCAAAGCCATTTACATTTTGGAAAATGAGCGTTTTCCTCACAAAGCCCAAAGAACGATGATAGCAACAGAACTGTCCTTTTGTATTATTTCTCTCAAACTCTCTATTTGCTTTCAAAGGTTTACGATTTGTCAACACATTTCCCTGGAAATACCATACAAATAACACCTAATATTGCCATAACAACCTGCAGTAATTGATGGGGAAAAAAATAGCGGTATTTGCTTGGAAATTTGACAACAGCTTATTTAGATCCAGAGTCACTATTTATTCTGCAGAATCCACCACTCTTCTCAGTTCATTACAAGGCAATTTCATACAGCAGCAGAGTGGGGGAAAATTCTTTAAACAGAAGGGAATATTATTTTATGAATTAAAAATTGGAAGTGAGAAGGCTAGAACTGTCTAGATTGCACCTTGAATACACGTCTTCTCATCATATCTGAAGTGAGACCATGTCACTGCAATATATTTAGAGTGTATCAAGTTGTTTTACCAATGTTGGATGCTCCAGGAAGCAAATATGTATTTATTTATTTATTTCATAACAGCTACTTTCCCTCCCTGATGTACTGAAGAGGCACATGGCATCTTTGAAGGAATATATTAATATCACTGAAGAAAAAACACACTGTTAAAAAAGCTTATGGGAAACACTGATTTGTGAACATGCCACTTCATCAGTTCTTCAATTAATATTATTCAATAGGATTGTTATTCTTAATATTATTTCTGACTATGATTCATGGTACAAGTTCGTTGCTGGGAGAAGACCTACCATTATCTGTCTGCTTTTCATTCCCAGGTCAGATCTGAGGAATGGAGAGGACAATTACATAAATGAAAATTAACAATATTAGTTCTTTCACATAAAGAGATGACTGTCAATAGTAGCCTAGATCATTAGAAAAAAATACCTTTAATATTAGTTATGTCTGTATTTATTACCAAGTGTTAGGCACTCACACATGAAGGGCAGTTGGTCCACATTTATGGAGATTCATTAAGATGTCTCTCTCATGCGTGATTTGTTCCATGTTATTAAAAAAAACACTCAAGGACACCTGTGCATTAATGGCACTACTTCATACTGATGCCTGCAATATTTATGCTCAATCTGTAACTCTGGGACAGAACTTACACTAATGGAAGTCAGTAACAAAATCTTTAGGGAGTTCAAAACTATTTTTTGCTAATGGTTTGATTTTGCAAGCTGCTGAGTACACTAATCTCAGAAGTAGTTTTTAGGCTAGTGCTTAAAAGCAAACTGATGCCAACAGACTAATATGAGTACGCCTGAGTTTTAAATTATAATATGCTTGTATGATTTTTTTTTTGAGGATGGGCGAAACCCCAAATGAAAATCCATAATGTAATTTATATTAGCAAGAAAAATATTACTCAGACTCTTTTTGATTGGAATAATCAAAACCACTTTAGAACTCTAATTTCATTAAAGAACCTCAACTTTAAAGTTCTCATTCAAAAAAAAAAAAAAAAGCACGTGATGCTTAAATGAAATACTGTTTAAAAGCGAAACTGCTACAAACCCAAGACTAGCCAACTGTCTAACGCTAACCAAACAACGCTACAGCTCAGCTGCTACACCTAGAACTTGTCCCGTAGGGGCATCTTTTCCTTTTATCGTTGTGCTGTCTATTACAGAGAAAGCTTCTGAAGGCAAGGAAGATGCATTTTTATTTCTGTAATGCTCAAAGCGTAATGAGAACCCACCCTTGACTAAAAGTAATCAATATTAACTACAAAAGTCTGATTAGTCCTTTTTCATAAATGTAACCAACACATAAAGGCAAAATTAGACCCTTAAGCACCAACATAAAAAAAACCACAACAGACTGATCCACATTAGTTATGGAAAAGACTAAATATAAAATATATAAATAAGAAGCAGCCACGAGTGAGGTAGTAGTAAGGTAGAAAATGAAGGTTGCATTCAAATACCTACAAAAGTGAGGAGCGACAGGTGGTACTGCTAATTCTTCCTTGTGTAAGTTTCTGTGGGCTTACTGTTAGCATGCTCATTAAAAGATGGGTACTGTTTCCTGCCTTTTTTTAATACATACATAGAACTCCAGTCTTCTTATATGCTGAATGGGATAAAAATTTGAAAGTATTTTCATGATGTTTAAAAGAACGTTTTATGTATTTCCTTGTTCCACATTTAAAATCTGGGGGCACTGTATTGTCATTTTCTTTCTTTTGTAGACCTTGAAGGATTATGCTACTGCTGCTGAGCATAGAAAGACAGGAGAAAGGGAGAGCCCAAGTATCCGTATTCTCATATTCTACGACAAAGCACCAAAATGGGTCAGTCCCACCAGCAAACCGAAGCACTAGCTGAGGGAAAAGGTACTATCCTGATCTAAGAGACAGTGCTATTTTCCTTTAGAGGGCTTGCTTCACTTTTCAGAGATCAGGTTCTCCCTGTTTTTTAACGCATAAGCTCCCAATATAGCTTGGTATAGACAGATTTTAAAATCTTGAAACAAAATGCCCAACAACAGAGTGCCACCTCAACGTGAACCAGTATGTCACTGCCTTAATGCTTAGAGGTGCATTTAAGAAAGACACCCGGGGTAGGGGGATGGGGTGGTGGGGGGAGGAAGAGAAAAAAGAATACAGAAGATTTCTTTGGGTGTATTATGAAAAAAGTGTTTTCTACTCAAGTCATGCAAAAAGGAAGAAAAGGTCTTTGTGAAACACAGTTCAACAGTTTGGAACACACACTGCACAATTTCACTTCAGAGCTTTCAGTAAATTATTTCAGTGAATGTTACTGAATAAAGGAAACCTGCACTGGAAATTCCTTCAGGAACATAGGCCCTTTCATGTTTCTCAGCTAGGCTTTTCGGCTTTCATTTCTGGGCTATTGCTGCTTCTCTCTCAGTCTCTTTCTGTGCCCCTAGTCCATTCTGTCTGCTCCCTACACCTCACAGACTGCCCTTAGCATCTGCAATGCCTATCGTCTATTCAGCATCAAAACCTCCTCAGAAATGTCTTTGTAGCAACAATCTCTCTCCCCTGATTCTAGTACCCACCTATTCGACATCTGGAGTTCAAGAAAGGTGCATTTTTCAAAGCATTCATCTTGAAAAAACCTACAGCCTGAAAACTCTAAGGCTGACTCTGCTTTTCGACTTCAGTGCCAAGGGAGCACTCAGAGGGTGAGCTCCCACAGAACAGCCTCCTGGCACCGCAGCAGGAAGCCAGCAGCACTGCTGCAGTGGGAGAGAAAAAGGAATAGGTGAGGCTGAAAAATCAGAATGCTTCCCTTTAGATGAAGCCATACAAACCAGCTTAAGGGAAGTTGTCTTATGCTGCCTAAGTAACCCATCTTTTCCCTCCTCATTTGCTACTGTGTTCCAGAAATACAGTTGTTATGAGAAAGATCATTTAAGTAGATTCACCTGCCAGAAATGACATTGCGCTTCTGTTCAGCTCAGCAAAATTGCAGATGAAACTGGGCAATGTCAGAAAAACGGTATTCATGCACCAGAAAAAAACTGATGGTTTATGGAAAGTACTCTCACTGAATAAAATTTATTCCTTAAACCTAAAATGTATATATTAGAATACATGCACTAGTCATTGCCCCTTTACAACAGCTGGCAGGGATTAATCTCTAGCACTTTTATTTCTTATGGACCAAAGAAGGAACAAGACACAGTTTCACTCTAAACAGCGAGTTACAATGTGCACTGTCAATACTACTTGCTATGCAGACAAATGCATAGCATTTTTTTCATATACTTGGAAACAAAAAGGTAGGGATACAAACAGTTGTTATGTCATGGAAGGCTCAGGACAAAGCAAATCAGAAGAAAAATCTCAAAAAAAAAAAAAAACCCCTAGTTTAAAAATGTACTACTTTTCTTGTGCTTCATCTGAGAAGACATGCTCCTCCTGTGGAGGAACTGTGGTTCATAAATGAATGCTTGCCTTCCTCTTGTAAATAGAATCAACATGTTGAAGATGATACAAAACCTAACTATATCTAAATTGGTCTCACATTATCATGTGCTCCTTTTTCTAATCAACAGGTCAGAATCATGATGGTAACAGGTTACGAAGCAAAGAACTACTATAAAGACTGAAAAGTTACATCAAAATATTTGCATTTGTTAAGAACCAAACTCCCAAAACAGGTACCCAGAAAAACTCTAAACCAAACGCTTTGCCAACATTTGGGACATTGATACTCTACTGTGCATTAGCACATAAACAGGAAAGTGTGTTTTATGTCTCTAAAGAAAAGAACATTTTCTGTTTCTTGAGATGCTAATTAAAAGAAAGTGCTAAGCTGGGGATGTGTCATAAACAAATGTGAAATAAATATTTCTTCACATTTATCATATACTTTTCCACTCATAAAAATTCCAAAGACCTTAACACGCTGAAGCACAGTACTAGCTTTACTGGAAAGTTAACAATAAATCTGTTATAATAAATCTGTTAAGTAATAGAAAAATAAGTAAAAATTATGTACTACTTTAAAATTAAATTTTGGGTAGGCACAAAGTCAGATAACCTGATAATTATCAGATTATTTTAGAAACAAATTTTTAATTAAAAACTTCTTCACTTTAATATTGTATCTTTTTATCCTCCTATTTTTTTCACTAGCTGATTGACTTGAAAAGTTAGTTACTGATAACAGCACATCTCAGACAGTAGAAATCTAAAATATTAATCCATCTAACAACTGGTGAGGGAAGAAAAAACAGGTCAGCTAACCATTCTACAAACCTCAATTAGACTAACACAACACTTACAAAACAAATACAGCAACGTACACAGACTTACTCAAGGATCAAAGTATTCACGATTGAGCAACAATTACATCAGAAACACCAGAAAAATAAATAGAAGCTTTCTTTCTCAATAAATGGACAGTTCAAAATTAAAATCTTTTTCTATTTCTTTCACCAAAAGAGTTTAGACTTTACATTAGCCACATTTCTTCCACATTGCTACTGCCTCTCACTTCATGATCACACTATTCAGACATTTCAAATTTTTAAATACTTCACTGAAGATCCACATCCAAGAGTGGAATCTAATTAGATACTAAGGTATCCATACTTTACCTGCCAAAATAATTACAAAAACATATCAGAAGCAGAGAAGTGTGAAGTTCTTGATTCACATTTACTCAGTTTAAACTATTATTCTATTTTCTTAAATACCAGCAGGGATATAGAAAAATTTATTTTATTTTGTACTAGAAAATATGGTCTATGTGGCAACTGGGCAAAATGTCCTTTGAAAGCCGAATCCTGAACTATAGTTTTAAAGGTGGTGTGTTGTGATAGGGAATGAAATTCTTTATCTGTAAGAACCGTAATTTAGTTTTTTCTGTCCCGCAGTTCACTGCAGAAGAAAAAACAATGCACAAAATCCCACTGAATAATTTGAAATGAAAAAAATCATAAAAATTCAAGAAAAGTGACTGTACGGTTAAAAACAACTCCTAGGCAAAAAGCTAGGGTTTTTTTTTAGATTTGGTGATTTTGGTGTTTTTTTTTTCATGACATATATTAAATTAGCTTTATTTACTTTGGCTCCTAGAATCAGATTATAGGTGAGAAGAAAACAGTAAAGAGTGAATTTTTCAATAATCCTAGCAATTTCAAATGTCAACCTTCTTCCTTCCTCTTACCTGCTTGTTCTCACTTCTTCCCTATGCCTGATTCCTCTATTTTTGTTCTTCAAATCAACTGCTACAGGACAGCGACTTCAAATGAACAAAAGTACCTCAATGGTAAAGCTTAGTTTGGTTCAAATGAAAGAATACTTTAATCATTGTTCACATGACAATGTTAATGAGAATTAAGTTGTAAACCTTACTAAGCAGGCTGATATAATTTATAGTGTACAAAGGTGTTCCAGAAGAATTACACGCAGTAAACCAAAACCAACTATGATAATTTTAAAACACTGCGTCTGCTTTGCAAAATTCGGAAAAAACAATTATAAAATAACTGACATTGTGTTTTTGATGTCATTAACAAGCTGTAATAACAGTCTGACCCAGGTTCTCCAAGACACAAATGATCTGGCTTTAGGTGACCAAAATCCAAACCATTCTGGAACAGAGTAATTCACGGAAGTGTTAAAATGTTACCAAAGCTGTACCCAAAGTCACTATGTTTTTCCTTGAAGTGCAAAGCTTGTCATCATCGGCAGCGAAACAGCTACATCTCTTTAGTGAAACTCCAAAATAACAAGAGGGGTTATTAATGAAAAACTGAAATACCTCATGACCCCCACTGCTGGACTGTTACAGTATTTCTAAAACATACTAGGAACTGAATTAAACTACTAAACTGACCAAAATTGCATGGAAGTGTCTTCTTGATGAGACATGTCACAATTCTTCTAGTCTTTCTCTAGCACTTTCTGTGCTGAGTTCCTTGGAGACAGCAACCCATAAAAGGTAGAGATGTTATTTCGGAAGAGTACTTCCTGCAGTACATCCTCAACCGCACGACAAAAGCAACTACAGGGGGAAAAACTTGGTAAGACAAAAATTAGAAGCTACTGCAATAGAGCAGCCAGGTAGTCAATCCCAAGCTGCAGTGAAGGAGACTAAGAGAAGCCAAATGGCTCATGCATGCAAAAGGGCCATGAAAGAGAGTTGGGAGAGAAAATTCTGAATACCATATCATTTACTATCACATTTCAAAGCTTCTCCTTGATAAATGGGCAAATACAGAGAACCCTGCCCAGAAACAGTATAAAATATGATAGATGACATTCTTTATGCATTTTCCCCTGGCTTTAAGAATTATTAGGTCTTCCAATAATGAAAAAGCAAGAAGGGAGCCTTTAGAGCATCAAGGAACTGCAAATCCCGCAATCGTATCTCAAAAAAAAAAAAAAAAAAGACATTACTACATGTTCCGTTCAGCTAGGTTGAGACATATATGAAGCCAACACCATTCCTATCTTCAGGATTCCTTCATTTAAACCATTTTTCACTCACAGTTTTTATGTTGATAAAAAGTTAAACTAGCTGAAAAAATTGCTATGGCTAAATGGGCACCATTTTCCACAGTGTATGAAGTTAATAGTACATTAAGATGTTGACGCTTACTTTTACATATGAGGAACAACAAAAGGAAATATCAATTTAGCCAAATCAATTTTCAACATAAAACAGCACAAGTAAACACACACATCAACAAAAATACAGGCAAGTCTCAACAAGAGAAGTATACTGAGGCTAAGGTGAGAACATACATTCAAAATACAGGCAAACACTATAAAAAAAAATTATAAACGTTTAAACGGTCCCCAACTTTCCCCTGAATTTATTTGTTTACGGTCTGTCTTGTAAGCAGCATGCTAGAATCAAGTCTCGAGTAAAGAATTAAAAACAATAGATGGAAAGGGCTTTAAGAAACAGTTCAAGTGAGATATTTAATATGCAAGCCTTGTAACATTGCCCCAGCTTGGAAGCATCTACAAACAGCGCAATCTCCTGCCTCTGGTGACAGAATTCAAGGGAAGCTGCCTTAAAAAATGTTTTCAAGATTGCGTTACCATGTGAAAAGGGCTTGCAGGAGAGAGCCGTGTCAAAACAGCAGATCATTCTGAGTCTGGAACAAGGTAAGATACTATTGATTAGCTTGCCTTCATGTGAAGCAACAACTCCTACAGTTCTCAGCAATGATAACATGCCAAACACAGCCTGCAGAAACCCAGCAGGAGCGGAAAACAGCTGCCTTGTACTGAGAGAAGATACTGTCCTGATTAAATGACAAAAAAAAATTGATGGGTGGGAGATGACAGTGATTTTTCAGCTGTCTGGCTCCAAGAGTCTTGGTCCTGAAGAAACACTTGACTATTACTGGAAAAAATTAAAGCTGTGAAGTAGATAAATATGCAAAGAGCTATACAGAATTTCAAAGCAAACAGAAATACACATTTTATAAAATGAAAACAGAGTAATATAGTATTTCGGAATGACTGCTTTAGACATTTCATCACTATCATGTTTTCTCTATTCAGTCTTTAAGTAGACAGGATCCTCCTCCTTTGTTTCCACCAATACTGTTTTCTTTGACTTTAGTGTCCTTGACAAATTCTTCTAGACTTGTAAACTGTTTTCTGCATCTTATCACAAAAGAAACCTTGCTGGGAAAGTCACCATTGCATTCCTTTTTGGGCACAATTTGTTCAAAAGTGGTTCAGACGCATTATCTACTGAGTTTTCCTTAAACTCAATTCTTGAATTGAGCTACTTAAAATTGGTGTAACAAAGCAGCACATCTTATTTGGGATTTTGTAGCATACAGAAG
The DNA here is from genome assembly GCF_017639655.2 of Falco naumanni. Taxonomy (NCBI): domain Eukaryota; kingdom Metazoa; phylum Chordata; class Aves; order Falconiformes; family Falconidae; genus Falco; species Falco naumanni. Next base: position 55,013,399 of record NC_054057.1, on the reverse strand, counting down.
AGCTATGGCTAGACAATGTAAGGCAGACAAATAGTAAACTTTATTATTTTCTCAGCTGACCATAGACAAACAGCCACCTACTCAGTATATGTAGAATAAACAAGGAAATTATAAAGCAGTATTTAAAAATACCTGAACATATTTCAGAAACCACTTTTGCTAACAGCTGAGCAGATGCAAGCTCTCAAGGCCTCCATTTTTAATGGTAATGTCAGTAAGTTCACACTTCCAAACATCAAAAACCAGCACAGTTACTGACGGTAAAACTTAAAACATAAGACTGAAACTAGAAATACAAGCAAAAGCAGAAAAATTCTGCTTGCCCACATTTTTTTTTCTTTTCAGCAAAAACTCTGATTTCTCTTCACTTTCCTTTGCTAGGTTTATCTTACAAAGTCTCCATTTTATACTGTCTTTGCATCTTACCACAAATATCTGTGGAAACACCTTACTGATAAAAGTATATCTTCATAAAGCTGACAATATGACAGCTTCTTTACTATGGTAATTTTTATGTATTGAGCAGAGCACTTAAAAAGTATAAGAAAATTTAGTTAAGTTTTGGATCAAGCAAATCACTGGAAGTTTTCTCTCCCCCTGTCTATATTCCGAAGAGTTGTTTACTTTCAGAACTTGAAACAAAATCAATCCAAAATCCCATGAAAACTTATTAAAGTAGTGGCAGAAGGAACTGCTGTGTCTGGGTGCTCAGGCTCTTTAACTTACATATTAGACAAGCTCCAGAGATGATATGCAAATTCTTAAAGAGTCATCTTGAGAAAAGTTCTAATACTATGCTTGTCACCTGCATCACCAGTTCTTCCTTGTGACTTTTAAAACTTAGAACAGCAGTTCTGAGAAAATCCATGGCTCTTCATTTGCTGACATAAGCGAGGTAAGCAAGACAAACAGTGAGATTAAATGAGTCACCTACACCACCCGTAAGGGCTAGAGCACATCTACTACCATAAACTTAACTGTATATTCCAGCTTTTATTTATCAGTTGTTTTAAAACAACATGATGCACAAGATTTCAAGTATCTCACATATCCAGAGGTATGTGTGTGCACTCATTAATACTAATGAGAGGCAAACCCAAGACTTTGAAAGAAAGTCAAAGAACCTACCTATGTCTAGACACAAATACATGTAAGAAACAGGTCAGAAGTCTTTGCTATGCCTTCAAAACTAATGAATCAAAAGAAAGAATTGAAGAGGAAAGACGTGCTAAGCAGGGCATTTTGTGAAACATGCATAGATACAGAGACCTCTATAGTATTGTATTTTAAAGCTTTAGCAAACACATGCCAAGAGGAAAACCAAAATGAATTAACACACATACTTCAGAATAAGTCAATGAAACACATCCACACAAGCTTTACTAATGCAATCACAAGTTCAGTGAAGCCAAATGGACATCTCAACTGGTAAACAGAATAATAAGAAACACTGTCATATCCAGTTAGATTTGCAAACAATAGGCAGTTGAACTAATGAGAAACATGAATGTAACTTACAAAATAAAGAGACACTCAAGGTAAGAACAGCCCTAAAACATTCTCCACAAATTAAAAGACCTAAACCAATGGAATATACTATCAAGAAAAAGTTTGTTACAAGTATAAAATTAATCTGTACATCAATATAAAGAAAATAATATGTACTTTCCCAGCTAAAGAAAGATGTCAATGCTGCAGACCACATCATAAAATCATGTCATGCCAGAAGGACTTCTAAGAAGTCAGAAGTCCCCAACCAACCAAACAACAACAAAACCCAAAGCAAATTTGGTGGCAAGTAGAGGAAATAGCATGCAGCTTGTTTTTATTTAAACTATTTTTCTGTATGACCTGAGCACTTACTTGCATCTGCATTGCCAACAGTATTCAGAAAATTTAAATAGAAACTTTACTTTTAAAATGCAGTAACATCACATTAGAAAGAAGCCCAAAAGCAAATCACAAGCAGCCATAAACACAAAAACATACATTAAATTAATTTCTATACCTTTCATTCAAAACTATTTAATATATCTGGTGCAAAGAAAATTCCTTCCCTTAAGCTCTTCCACTGTTACATAGGATAACCAGCACCTTACACTCTTCTGTGCCTTCTTTAGCTTAGTGACAAGTCAAAAAAACAGTGGAAAAATTATTACCAAGCACGACAGCCTGGACACAAGCAAACACAGGACTACCTGGGCTCCAAATCAGTTATATACAAACTAACTGAGCAACCCCCACACTGCTACCCCACAGTCAGGAACAGAGAAGTACAACAGAAGAGTTTGCTCCTTATTTCTTGAAAAAAAACCTAAAAGCAAAAAACTCCCTGGTGTGATCATCACGTTTAGTCTAGCTGTTCCTCTAGAATCCATCACAGCTGTGCTTTTACTCTGCTCTCCCTGGGGATGTCACAAGAAGGATAAAAGAGAATAACCAAACCAACGTCATTCTTTGCTGGCTGACTGCTGTATTACAGCAAAGAAAGTTTCTCAATGGTTTCAGCAAAGACTGAACAGAAAATAGGCAGAACGGCACTCAATTCAAATGTCTCTCATCTCTCTACATTGCACTGAAACATGTGCAATAGGGGTATCTAAAAATTATTTGCAGAATTTGAAAAGATTAGTAGAGAAGCACATGAAAAGACAGGATTGAAATGGAAACTATCACACCAGAGAGATGTGGCATTGTTCAAGAATTCTTATTTAAATATTTACATTATAAATATCTACACAAAACTTAAAATGTACTGATGACATGAAGGTGAGACACCACCACCCTGGCACAGGGGAGGAGCAAGGTACCATACAGAAAGAAAAAGAACTGCAATAATGGAAACAGAATGAAATTCAATACAGCAAACTACACACTTGAACACAGCAGCAAGGATTTCTGTTAGAAAGTAGAATATTATAATGAAAATTGCTGTAACTGGCAATGAGCTGATCACAGAATGACTACAAGCCAGCATCATCAATCAAAAACAAAGGTTTGAAAAACTTTTCAGCAGTGAGATTAAAAAAAGAAAAACACAAACAAAAAAATCACCACCAAACAAACCCCACCACTAATTTTGGATGTTCTTCCAATTATTTTTATAATAGTTAATAGATAGACTAATGCAACAAATGTTTTAACATCTTTAAGCTCATCTAGAACTTAATACTGCCAGGTGCATTCATTTGAAATAGTCTTTTATTTGAAAGCAGATACACGGAAATCACTTTATCCAAAGCAAAGCGTTTATTCAATATGCGTAAAACCAGAAGGTGCAAGGAAGGCTGTATTATATGGCTTGTACAGAAAGACTGATTTAAAGCAGCTTTTTAGTCTGCACAATGAAAAATGTTTACTGGTACCTTCTGCATCACTTTATTTTAATATAAGCCATGAAAAACATGAAGAATCATGTGAAAATAAGCCTAAGCATGACCGTAGGGAAAACAGCAAACATTACACAGATTTGTTGATAGCATGACTCATTAATGTATAAAACCCTAAAATTAATAAATAACCCACCAGACATGATTAAAACCAAAAAAATATAGCTACACATGGTAAAAGCAATGTGAAATAGATCTCTTCATCACTTCAAAATGCTATCAGAATATGACACCAGGAGGAGTCCACTCTTTTCAAAGGCACCTAAATTTCCAAATATATTATCATTTCAAATAAAAACCTAAATATTTACATACATATATCCATCAATATTTAAAAGTAAGAACATATGCTTTGCGGAAATAGTAGTTTTCCCATACTAACCTACTTCTTGAAACTTGTATGAGCTTTTTTTTTTTTTTTTTTTTTTTTTTTACCATATTTGAGTCAGATCATTTCAGAATGTAAACTGGCAGAATAAGTATTTCCTCTATCTAGTAGGGCATTTGCTCATTTGTACTTGGCATTTCTTTTGTCCGTATTTCACTTTGGTCAGTCAGGTAATTCCTACATTCTAGTTACCCCAGAACTAATTAATGATATATTACACGCAACTCCATAAGCCTTTTTAATAAATTGCAACAGTAGATTTTATTATGAAGACCTGTTCAAAGAAACTATTACAAATGTAAGCTCACAGATCTGTATCTGGGTATTTTTGGTCATACTTTGTATTGCATTAGTCTACTATCTTTTTTTTCAGTCCCACCCCCTATTTTCTTACTAGCTTGAGCATTCAAGTCTTTTTTACTCACTTCTGTGCTCCCTGAGACAACAGCTTTGTCCACGTTCACCGATAGCTGCTCTTCAGTCTGGCAGACTCCCAATGACCACTCCGCACAGCGGTGATGAGCCCAGCAATGACCTAATGCATTATGAAAAGAAAAAAGCTTTGGTTGTACAACTCTGTCAAGAACTTCCTGTAAGTATGGAATTTAGTTCTAGTAGTAAATACTTGCCAGATAAAATGAATAGTCTCTCTTCCTCCTGTTTTTCTTGTTGCAACATTTAATGCCCTTATTATCATAGACGGAATATATTGCAGTTACTATCAGACACTAAGTATACTGCAATTTTTTATATATATATATATATATATATATATATATATATATATAACATGCCTTCCTCTTCATTTCAGCACATTCTGTATGTCTCTATTTTCAGATGCCCAATTATATAATCATAACAGTGGGGTGTATATGATTCTATGACTTCATGAGTCTATATGCAATGTTTGTGTGAGACACAGAGTTACATTTGATCTTGTTTTTCACTGTAGGTAACCTTTGTCTATGTATGTACTCTTAACTTATGATTCCCAAGGACTGGATACAGATCTGTATGCTCATGTAGAATGCACTCACATGGTACTTCAGAATTCTACATGAAACTTTTAAAAGCTCAAAATACAGCATGGGCAGAAACACCATATAAACAACTGAGAAAACTGTGTCAATAGAAGAAACACATTATGGAGATATAACTGGAAATGTTTATCTACATAACAACAACAGCAGCAACAACAAAAATAATCAGAATTTGCAGAATTCAACAGGCATCTCTTAAAGTTTCTAATTCAATTCTGGAAAAAGCAACGTAAATGATGCATACTTCTGAAGGAATTGTGATAGCTTTATACTAGATAAGAAATGATGCTTTACATTAGCTGTTGCAACTAGGTACATGGTCAACTTAATCATTCAGCAACAAAAAAACCTCCCCCCAAAATCTCTCTAAAGGCCTGGATTGAATTGTCTACAAATAACAACAACTTAAAAAATTTAGAATGATAACCCCCCTTGCCCATCCACACATACTTTAGTATAACTATTTGAAACAAACCATTACTCTTTTTTTGTTTTTATTTAGACTTCAAAATTAGCTTCTACACTTATGAAAGAATGACATAATTGCACAAACAGATTTCCATTTTTGAGGCAAAACATGTGAGTGAACTATCGGCATCAAAACATTTGGACATAGATGCTTTCTGAAAAAGTAATTCATAACCGAGTAAAAAGAAAAGCTCCATTAAAATGGAAGAGCAAATGACATACCAGACAGTTTTCTGACAGAAAACCTGCAGATACTGGAAACATGCTAGTGTATTATGCCTCTACTGTTCTAGCAATACAGCTCTTTTACACTAGGACTTGAAGAATTATATTAAGCTGTGTTCTCATTTCTTTTTCCTTTTCTTCCCAAAACAGAATCATGATACTGAAGATATTACTACCTAAACACTAGTTCTGCAGTATGACTCCAGGTATTTCCCATACAAAGCTGACAAAGATTCTGTCCAGTACTTGAGAGCAGACTATACAAATCCACTACATAACAGTGGTAAAATCTACAAAAGCATCATCAAACACTTGACAAACACTAGAGCACAGAAAACCAACAACTGAAAAACTTCACTATCATTGTAGCTATTCTAGTACTACTGGATGGAAACAAAGGAGGACAGCTACATTATCTTACCTGTTGGCTCAAATAAGGCTTGAACATCAATGTCATCTGGTAAGCCAACTAAACTGAGTTCATCCCAGAATTTGACAACCTGATCGTCAGAAGCAGTTTGGGTGCTTACACTTGTACACGATGCTATACTCGATCGAGATCTGTATCAGGGAGCAGAAAAACAAACTTACAAGTCATCACATTCTTTGTTCAATTAGCTAGATACTTGTAAATGTTCCAAAACTCAGGGAAAGTGAATGTGAGCTTTTCCGAACACATAAAATATAAATCAACATTAACAAAAATATTTCATCTTCATATTTCAGCCCAACATTTTCCCCAATAACAAAGTTTTCAGGTAAAGCTTCTATTCAATAGATAAAAATTTAAAAAATCTTGGTAAATATACCCCTTTTCCCAGCCTGTTCTCTCCCAATTCTTCGGGACAGATGCTTCTTTTTTTAAAGTCACTTCTGTTTGATATTAAAACTTGCGCAACCCTTGAAATGGAGAATTTGGTAATAGCAAGCAGTCTGTGTTACTCTGGGGAAGAAGAGATTTAGTAGGAAGAAAAGAGAGTGGCAAGCACCAGCTGCAGCTTTCATATGGCCCTCTCCCTGTAGTCTTAACAGCTGGTCCGAGGGACAGCACTGACTGTTATCCTCAAAGGAGACTACCACAGCCAGAGGTAAGATGCCTAGATAAAATAGAGCAACTATAGGGGGAAGGTAGAAAAAAGACCAGGAGTGAAAAAGCTGCTTGGAAAGTAATATCTTTATTCAATGCCATCAAGATGTACAAAAAAAAAAAAGGGATGGGGGGTGACCTGAGGGTGAGAGGAAAGGAGTAGTGAGGAATTGAAGAATTGAACAGTGCAGTGATACAAAGAGTACTATTGTGCTGCCATGGGATGATGCGGCTTATAACCTTATTTATTTGTTCCCTGAATTCTGATCTCAACAAAAACCAATTAATAAAACTCAGATTACTCCACTAAGAAGCCATGACTCCCCTTCCTTTATTTCCTGCAGACCAAAACCGATCTTGGACATCTAAGGATGTGCATTAGACTTACTGGTAAAAAAGAGACATGACATGATCTCTGATCCTTCAACAGCTGGTATAAAAGGCGGTGCTGCAGTTTCTATTAAGGTTCTTGAACTTTGTTATTCTTCCCCATTAATAACTCAAACATATTTATTTGCTGTTACTTCTGAATTTCTCGAGTTGAGACAGCACAAAACCACCTCTCTTTCCTAACTTCTCTCCTGCTTATAACCTCTGAAAAAAGATGCTGATAAATGACCTACTGCCAAGAGATACATTAAGCACCAAATTTTAACCTGTGGTAAATCTGCCTTCCTGAAAACCATGCATGCTTTTACTTCAGCAATTACATTCAGAAATACATGGGGAAAAAAACCCAAACAGTTTATGGGGAGAAGAGTAACATCCCTCTTGCACCAGCCAGAAATCTTAGAAACTTGTTGATTATTACATGGTATCTTCCTGACCTGCATCATGACAGAAGATAAAAATAAAAATAAAAAAGAACGAAAACCTGTTAACTGTGACGCTATCAGTATTTTATTTAGGTCTCCCCTTAATAAAACAGTGTTAACCCATTCTGTTAACCAAGCTGGTTCCAGAACACGGCCCACGTCCAATGGAGCCACCTCTGACACTGAACTGCATTTATACTCAAAACACAGGCGTTTGAAGTGATGTGAAGAAAAAACTAAATCCTCATTGACAAGGCATTTTTATTAATATGAAAGCTTTCTCACAAGATCAAACTAATCCGTTTAAAGCACATCCCGATTCACTCTGCAGGTTCATTCCCAACAGACCATTCTGTCCTGCCCTGTTGTTCTTGGCCTTTCTGTAAGTAATACCTCATATGCCTGTAACATAGCGTCACTGAGGGGAGTGGGGTATTTTTGTTACCTTTAAGAACAGCTATTTTTCCCCGTGGACGTTACACAACGTGCATTTTTACACCAACAATGTAACTGTATAAACATCCGCCATGCACCTGAGCAATACCCTCAAGTGTAAACCACACCGAGCAGCTTCTCCAGCAGCCAGCACAGCCCTGGCGCTGACTAGAACACCTTTGAAACGTCACCTTGAACCGAGCTGACTGAACAGGCGCTAATGCGATGCTTTCGGACGGTGTTTGGGCCGGGTCCAAGGAGCAGCAGCCCCGCCCGGGCCGCGGCCCCTCAGGCGGCTCCGCCTCAGGGCGGGCGCGGCCGCCGCCTCCTCATTGTTTGGCGGCCTCGGCCGGGCCCCGCGGGCTGGCGCGGCCCCGCGCCCGCAGCCAATCGCCGGCCTCCAGCGCGGCGCGCGGGGCCCGCCCCACAGCCCCACGGACCCGCTGAGCCTCCGCGCACGGCGGGGCCCGCACAGCCCCACGGACCCGGCCCCACAGCCCCGCTGGGCCCCGCGGAGCCCCGCGCCGGGAGAGCCCCCGCGCCTACGGCGATCCCTACGATGCCGCATCCTACGGCTCTCTTCAACTTAAGGAATGGCAGTACCGATCAAAACAACGCAGCGGATGGAAAGTACAGGGCGAAAGCTGTACGTGTAGCCGCCTGCTTCATCTACGCATGTTTACAGCAAAAGCCAAGCACCACAAAAGCAGAACAAGCATTGCAAAAGGCCACCAAGCCCAGAGTGCAATTTCCACTCGAGATACAAGGCTTTGCGTCGAGCTTTCCCGGAGAGATGTGCAACAGCAGTGAAACACAGCTCTGAGTCCGAACAGCCTGAGTAGTTTCTTCTGCTCCAGAAAAGTTGCATGGAGGTGAACTACAGTTAGGAAGAAAACTCTGCTACAGATCTGCTTGTTAACAGCACAAAACAAGGTTTATAAGAGGAAATTCTCTGCATCCATAGGGCTGCTGCAGGCCCCTCAAAGACTGACTTTAATAAAGCAACACCTCTGATTCATCACAGTTTATTACGACGAATGTAAAAGCAGCTTCAGCAAGCAGAGCAAGTCCAGGCACTAACCTGGAGCAGCAGGACACATGTACAGCCCAGCTGGGGCTCCCCATCTGCAGACCCACACATGTCCCCACAGATTCCAAAGCGTGCCTCTGCCATCAGTCACCCCTCCTTCAGCGCCCGTGCCACACCTTACACCAAACAGCACCTCGCTGCGGAGCGGTGTCTGTCCCTGCCACTCTTCAGCGTTCCTGAAAGGTGGAACTGACCCGAGAGGAGTCAGGATGCTGCCCTTCGATGCAGGGACACCTGGCAGCAGCCCAGCTACTGAAGGGTGAGAAGCCATTGCTGTGTGTCTGCCACAGCACTGCTGCCACCGCGGGAGCCAGCGTTGGAGGGCTGCGGGAAGAAAAAGCTTCCACAGCATGGGCAGAGGCTTCTAGTCACTCCAGTCTAGGAAACACATGACATATCAGAAGTCCATTACCTTCTACAAGAGTAGAAGGTTCAGCCTTACCAACAGATCTGTGCTTTACAATATCCATGCTACTACTTTCCTGTGTTCTTTCGGAGTCAAGATTCTCACTGGAGGGGAGAAACCAACCAATCTTTAAAAAGTGGAAGAGACAGCTATTCCTATACCACTTGCATGTTTGGTTTCGGGCTTGTTTGTTGTTTTTTTTTCTTCGCCACCCACCCTAAATAACTAATACTAATGACCCACATTTTCACAAAGACAATTTGCCTATTGCAGTACTGTATCTGTAAGGGTGCTTCCTGAAGTTCATAAAAACCAAAATATTTATTGTAGAACAGACTTACTTCTTCTGTCCTCTCTGTTTGCGCGGCACTGAGTTTTGCCTTGGAGTTCTCTCACAAGCTCCATCGGTGCTGTCGCTGGCTTCACTCTTAAGTAAAGGCTGGTTTTTCCATGGGATAACATACCCAGGAGTTGGACTGAATTGTTTTAAGTCTCCTTGTCCTAATGAGCTCCGTTCTCCACAGTAACAAAAGGCGCAGAGTTGTTCGCTGTTAAAGGGAAGATAATTACTTCTTTTTGGGGGGGGAAAACAGCAGAGGATACACCATCAAAGAGCAACTTTCATGCCAATGTAACCCTTTATAACAAAACAATAAAAGCCCCCAAGTGCTGTCAGGTATCAAAACTCAGCATTCAGAAACACTATTTCCAGCTAATTTAAAGTTACATTAAAAGAACTTTTTTTGTTCACAAAAGCACATGATTAACAAAACAAACCCCCCCACATATAACATTCAAATGATTTGAACAAAACGGTTGTATTTTAATTCTGCATCTAGGCACACACTTGCTAAAAGGCGTTGGAAAATGGGGGGAAGAGAAGAAAATGGAAGAATTTAATAAACACCTCACACCCATAAAAACTCAATGTTGCCATCATAGAAAAGGCAAAGCTCTGTCTGTCTTTTTGAACACGGAACATTACTACATGTATAACTTTGTAAACACATGTACCTTATGTGTAACACAATGTGCAAACACTATACACCAAAAAGGTTTAATGAAACAGGAAAAAATGAAGTAAGGAGAAAATCACAGCAATGGCTACAGTCACACATAGCGGGGCATACTATATACACAAATTGAAATACTCTCACTGACTTTAATATTTAACACCAGAACCATACCTGAAAGTTTTACCAGAGGAAATTCATATTTACAGAACTGTGACCGCTACAATATCCCTGTACCATTTGCAATTATGTTTTAACATGCATAACATAGCAACAGCATTGAAATGACAGCTCTGACAGCGCTCCTTGTGTCACATCATATGGAAGCTACTGAAAAATATTTCTATAATAAACATAACCACAAACTTAAAATGTGAACTTCTGCAACTAATGCAGTTTGCATTAAAGGAAGGCCATTTAACACATTTTTTTATGCTTAAATGAGCAATTCTGTTTTCTTCATATTTATGCCCCTAAGACCCCTAAAAGATGCCTCAGGGAATCAGGATGATGGATGGAGGCTTGGGTTTGCCTACATCCCATTTAAATAGATTTCAGTGCACTCCAAGGTGGCACATTTGGGTTTGGGGCACGCTGTGTTGGGTGGGTGAGCAGAGTCAAGTAAGGTGGGAGGAAGAGAAAACCTTAAGGTTAAACTCCTGTACAATATTCACTAAATTCTGGGGGGAAAAATAAGGACTGCCTGTGCTTTTCAGCCAGGTGAGGCAAGAGCACCAACAGGAAAAAGCAAAAGTAGAACAGGAAAGTTCCAGTTGACAATAGAAGACCCTGAGAATCCAGCAATGCCTCTTAGATTTGGTTTAATGTACTCTGGGATGGGTCTTTTGCCCTCACCACAGAGAGGGGAAAAAAAAAAAAGAGGAAAAAATAAACAAAGAAACAAAACACAAGTGGGTACATAAAATGCCTTTGAACTGCTCTACAATTACAGCACTGGTAATGCCAGACAAATGCTAAGGAAGGGAGCAGAACGTCATGAGCCCAGAATGAAGCCAAATACTTATTCTTATGCTCTACAGGTAGGATTGCACTTTCCCGAAGAGAGACAGACCTTTGGGGACATGCAGGTTGGTGAGCAGGTAAAATAGGTCCCATTAATAGTACACAAATTAAGATCCTACCATAGCACTGTTAGGAAATATTCATCCTCGCTTTCACAGCCTCGGTCACACATCCCTCACTGATCCTGCCTGAACACAGGACCAGCATGAGCCACCACAACCCCCGGAGCTGATGGCAGATGTCTGACATGTTCCAGAAATATTTAGAAAAAGATACCCAAAGATAAAAAGATGTAAAGAAAATATGGATAAACATAGCATAAGGATGGGGGGGAAACTAATAATTACAGCTAAACAGTATCTATGTCTATTTTAAAGCTAGTTTTCAATGCAATAGAGCAACAAAAATTCTTATTTGTGATGTCAGTGAATACAACCACTAGAGTAGCAATGAAAGCTGATCTGGCTTCACAGGCAGCGTTTGTAAGAAGGGAAAGCAAAGCTATTTACGCTAGTTGAGACTACAGAGACTTGTGAAGAGACTTAAGAGATTTAAGCAGGCAGCACCATGGTATATAAATTACACTAGTTACAAACACAAGATTATCCACAGCGGAATAAATAATTATTCATACATCCTGTTAGGACAGACTATCACTGCTCATTAAAAGACTCGAGGATAATTACGACTAAATAAACAAAGCGCCTTAAAGGGAAGTTGTAGCAAATACGCAATCATGTTAAGGTTTATAAAAGAGAAATACGCAACAGTAATTTAAAAAAATAACCTAACTTTTGAAAGTGGTATTATTTGAAAAAGGAATACAGGGCTAAAGCAGATATTTCTAGAGCCTGTAAGGCAGCTCCGATATCACAACTTCCAGCAGTAGCTTTCTGCAGGCAGAGTGAAGTGAAACAACAGGAGCAGCGAGTTTCACAGCTACTCTGCAGCGTGGTGCGGACAGCTGTGAAGCTGTCAAGAATCATATGGTTTGTGCTACTGCTCCTGCTCCAGCAAAGCTGGGGACCGCAGCTGAAGCAAGCGCTCGAGCACTCGCTGCGGGGAGGGGGCTGGGGGAACCCTTTGATGAAGGTCTGCGGGTACACCGATGCAGAAGTTAAAGACAGGAGCAGCAGAATGTTCCCAGGCCACTGCCAAGAGACACTGGGGCTGAGACAGAGGGGAGGGATTGTAAAAGGGTGTGGGGAGGCTTCATGCTTTCCAGGGAGGGTAAGCAGAGGGGCTTCAAACCTATCAGGCACCCAAATAACCTGGAAACAACCAGCGGCTGCGTACTCCCTGCCTAGCATCGACACGCTAGAGAGACCCCTCCGCCTCAAGAGTGATCCTCTGTTTCCTAACATGTCACGCTGCTGATCCATCATGCAGTACAAAGTGGCCAGTTCCATCACGTTAGCCTTTTAGGTTTAAGTGCTCAGTAAATATTTTAAGTTACGTCTGTATGGGCAGAAGGTAGAGTTTTTCATTCCTATCATCTAGGATTGCAGAAAGTACTTACCAATCTACTTTCCATATGTCAATATGCAATTAGAGGATCTAAATCTGTGATGCAAGAAGAGCTCTCATATTGAAGATAACGAAATTGAGATACTGGCAACTCTTAAGATCAAACCCTAGATCTGTTATCATAATTACCATATTTTCAGAACAGGCTAATTCAAAATGGGATAACAAGCAAGAGACGATGTGTCACATATCTTTTTATAAGCTTCCTTTTCCTTTTATAAGGAAAAAAAGAAAGAGAAAGCTCACCAATACTCCATTTAAGATATATCTATGATGCTCCAAACAAAAATATAAATTTGTTATCTGTAATTTCAACTTAATTCCTACATTTTCCCAGAACAAATGCTACCTTTTAACCTAAGTTTAACATTCCACAGATGGCTTATTACCAGTAGGCGCTTACATAGCTCACCTCATCCCAGAGGATTTCATACATCTGTATGCACACATATTTTAATGCAGAGGAAGAAGTATGTTCAGAACAAACAAAACATACAACTGGGTTTAGGGGAGGCAGTAAGAGGCAATAAGGCTAATAATGTCTGAAGCTAATTTCTGTTCCTACGAAGCCATGAGAGGAAATCCAGACTTAAATGTTAGAAAGAAACACTTTCTAACAAGAAACATGTAGATCTCAGCAGTCTGCCATAGACATTTTCCTCTGCAAGTTCTTAGTTCATTGAGTTGTCTGGTCAGTACCTCTTCCTCACCCAGAATTTACTCAAGCCCCTGACAAGGATCTAAGATGCTACAATCCTTCCCAGTCCACATCCCAACAAAGAAAAACAAAATGCCCTCCAGCCAGTTAATCTTGGAGGAAGGGAGAACAGTCACAGTTTCCTCTACTTGGCCGATGACATACAGTCACACAGACTTTCCCGTTGAAAGGAGTTCATTTCAACACATACAGTATTGGGCAACTACTTGTGCAATATTAAATTACAACCAGAGAAGGAGAAACATCTTCTGGTTTCCTTGCAAAATATTCAAAAGAGTTAAGGTAAAACTGACAGTCCCCCAGACTTTTTGTAACAGAATTAAGGCCTACCATCAGGATTACCAACATTTCAAGCCCACCAAGTGCCTCTGTAGTTATACTCCTAAGAGTAAGTAGAAGCTCCCTCTCGATCCCTCTGCGTTGGGAAATGGCACTGGGGTATCCTGTGTGAGCCAAGGCTCCTTGATAATAAGCAGATGTGCAGACTGATTTATGTAAACAAGTTTTGTTTATGTACTGTTCTGTATCTTGCAGATCTACGCTTGTGTCTGCATGAGTATCGTGCTGTGCAGCTGGTGGAAACCCTCAGACTGGTCCACCCAAGTCTGTGGGACCCTCAACAGTATCAGCTGTGACCTCTCACTCTCCTGCCTATTTTTCGTACCTGGGTCTGCAATGATATGGGGCACTGTCATCCGCCTGCAAATCCGTGTACACAGCCGGGGGAATACATTTCCCTTGCCCATTTTTGTAAGAGTAACTTTCTTCTGTGTCTCCAGGATCCGCCGTACAGCTGAATGCCAAGGAAGACAGCAAGTGGCCTATGCTGAGCACATCTACCGGTAAGACGCTTGAAGTTATACTTTTAGTACTAAATGGTAAAGGAGGCAGACTAAAGACAATCCTGCAGCTGCCTGTTCTGCAGGGAGGTGTTAAAAGGTCCCTTTTCTTTCAGGAGAACATGCACAGGGGGATCCAGCATCCAACAGAGATGAACAGAAGCTGTCAACAGCAGGAGAAAGACATGCTCATGGATTCAGCTCAAGAGATGCTCTCCTCTTACTTTTTCTCAATTCCCTCCCAGCCTACTGTGGGACACCAGTTATCACAGAAGTTTTACTGTGCATTCACCTTTTCAATTAATCTCATTAAAAGCAGAGGTTGTTGTTGCTGTTTCAACAGGAAAATGCAATGGATTATATCTGAGAAAACACAAGGCATGGCAATTCCAGTAAGATCCACTAGCTATAACCATTGCCTTAACATTAAATACGAAGTTAGAGATGATCATGACTGCCACAATAATGATTGCACTGAAGTAAAAAAAAAATTAAATAATTGGAAAGCATAAAGATCTATTTCATTAATGTTTTGGGTTGAAAGAGAAGGTGAGGAGGGTATAATTTGACTTTTGCTGTGAATGAATTTGTTTTTAAAGGAATTCTGCAATAATTCTTCTCAGTGTCTGGAAATGCCTTCAGGATGTCTTTTTCACACACTCTAGCATTTGTGAAAGGTGAAACTAAGAAGCATAAAACCTTGGGGTTGCATCAGTGAAGTGGTTACAGAAATTTGAAATGTTTTTAACATCTACTTCTCACAACTAAAAAGCTCAGCACAATGAAATTGAATACTTGGGAGCAAAACAGAACTTCAGAGCATCATTTGTACTGATTACCAAAGCAGACTGATGAGAACTGGCCTTGAGAATTCTTCTCCAGCTAACCTTGTTAGTAGTTTTAACATATGTTAAAAGGCTAAATTAAATGCTACAGGGGACCTAGTATTTATTTAGCTATGCCAAGTTGTGTTAATGCACGAACTACTTTGCCTTCACTCTTCGTTTTATGTTGTGTTATTTAGAGTAAATTGTTTTTCTCCTTGGTAAAGATGCACCATTGTATCATTTATGTAAATTCAAATGAAGACCCGTAAGCTGCATTTTAAGTGAAAAAAGGTTTCTGGCTTAAAACAACACCAGGGGTCTGCATCAGTGTGAGCTCTAATGTGAGATATTCACAGAGGTGAAGTTATTCTAAAACTCAGGGGTTTAAATTAAGCTTTTCAGCTTCATCTAAGTATCTTGTAAATATCTGGACTTCAATAATGAAGAGGCTTGAAAGGAAGCAACAAAAGAAAACTCATTAAGCAACACATAACAACTTCACATTGATACAGGGTTAGCAACCCAATAAATCACCCTTCTGAAGGAATGATACTAAGGACAGAGAAGGATGGGAACTGCAACATGGAGATACCACAAAAAGAAAGATGCAAAAGTTCTCAGCTGCAAGCTACATTTAAGTGTTTGACATGCAAATGTTCTCCTTCCAATAGGAATCTGAACCATGGAACAACCTGAAATTTTGAAGTGGTTTGACACTATTTCACTATTACACAGAGTTGGTTTTGGAATGAGTACTTAACTTACATAGCACAATTCCATTAAAAAAAGGAGGGCAGGAGGGAGTTCGTATGAACTTCAGGTGAAGAATTTTAAAACTTTTAAGTTTGCACAAAGCAATTAAACTGCATTAGACAGTAATTGCTTTCCAATTTTTTCAAACCAGCACAGTTGGAGTTCTACAGCCATATAATTAACTTAATGATACTCTTCTCATTTGAAAGAAAGAAAACATTACCCTCCAAACACCGCCACCAAAACAACACATTCAACTGACATTTTAAAACCTAAAAAATAAGAAAATATGCTCTTATTCACCTCAATATATGTCAGCCTTAATTTAAACAAATGTTTAAAGCTCAGTGATAATTTCACATACCCTAAATGCAGGAGGGGTTACCAGAATGCCAGTGCTGAATAAAGTGGATTTAGAGGTCTACTCCAAGGCCACCTAGAAATCATTCTTCAATGCCATCTGAGCTGACTCATACTTTCAAACAAAAACCCCATATAGAATGCAACTGTGAGCATACCTGAAAGGTAACACAACGTGATTTTGAGAGGTGATTTAACCTAAGCAATAAAACCCAAAGAATAGAACATACTGTGGCCTCTGTCTTTGGTGTGCCTTTGTGCCCAGAAGGTATTGTCTGTTCAAGCCAAATCTGTTGGCAAATCAACACAGATTACATCAAAACCACATAAACTTCACGGAGGTGGCAGCACCTCTTAGGAGGCAGCTTCTTATGAACGCTAAGTAGGGTCTAACAACCTGAAGATACCAAGTTGGCTTTAAATAGCAGTTTTTCAAGAAAGTTTCAAAATTGTTCAGTCACATTAGGGAATGGAAAAGCGTGCTTTTCTGCATAATTTGAACTTTGTATTTTTTCTTTGGAAGTACGTTTACAGAAGAGATGATACAACACAGTGGGGCACAGTGGGGCTCTTTAGACAAAACTACGCTGGGTCAGATTAAAGGTTCATCCAGTCCTGTATGGTCAGTGTTAGAAATAGGATAAGCAGATGCACAGGGGATGCTGAAGATCAAGGCAAATATAGGACCCAGTACTTTCAGTTCTGGGCCTCCCTGTATCAGCTGTGATTCCTATATATTCAGTAATGCTCAGTTTCTCTTTCATGAACTTGCCTAGGCTGCTTTTGACCTCACATAAATTTTCATCAATCCCCAACATCCTTTGGCAAGGATTTCAGTGTCACTCTAGACAGCTATATGCTGTGCAAAGAATCACCTCCCTTTATTTTGCAATTAACCCTTAGAAGTTTCACTCTATCACCCTCAGTTTCTTCATTAAAGGAAAATGAACAGTCAGGATACAGCCACCCACCCCCCCCCCCATACGATTTTGCAGCTTCTTATCTTCCTCCTCCAATCTCTTTTATAGTCTGAAGGGTCCTAAAATACTTAACTGGAAGCTACTCCAAATCTTTCATCAGGCTTTCTGATGTTTAAGTTCTACTACATTCAGTTTTGAAGTTAGAGACACGCTTTCCGTAACCCTATGGAAATTAGCCTAAGTTTGTTTCTCTATGTGCTTCTGACCTCACCGAGTAGATCAATTAAAACTTCAGCACATCAAAGCTACAAGCTCAAAAATTCTCTTTTCACTAAGCATGCTCGATTCTCTCTCAGCCCCTGTGTGCAAGCAGACTCCACATACACCATCCTTACTCAGCAAACGACCATCCTTCCCACAAAGGTTAGGGACACTCACAGGGCTCAACTCTGCATCCACAGCTTTGGGAAGCTGTAACTCCAGAGTTTGCCATTTAAATCACCTGTACTTTCTATCAGCTGTGAAATGGAAATGATGAATGGGCAGGGCACAACAGAGGGCTTGCTGTGCAAAGGAAACAGAAGGTGATGGAGAAACAGGACAACTGACTGTGGAGAATAACAAGGAAAGCCCAAGGAAGCAGGAAGAGAACACAGCCTCAGCTGACATGGAAAATTAACAAGAACACGGAGAAAGAGGTGAGAAGAAATATCATGTCACAAATACCTGTCTTGGAGCCACCAGAGACGGAAGGAAAGAAAATGCAGATCAGGCGAAGAGCCAAAACAAGAAGAAAACCACACGGAGTGGACACTGAAACAATGATTAGAACTGATGAACAGAGACTAAGATTAGAAAAGGAAAAAGAATGGGAATATGACCATGTATCAACAACACTAAAAAAGACAAGTGTCTGACAAAAAGCTGGAGTTGAAAAAAACACCAGAAAACGTGACATGCAGAAGAAATGAGAGAAAATGTTGTATTCACTCAACACTGGAACAGAACTTCAGATCCCAGACTCTTACTGTTGCCTGCAATTAACACAAAGTAGGCATCCTGTCCACTTCTGAGCTTAATCTAGATGGGACACTTGTGTAACAGCATGGTTTGAGACTGCCAGCCATGAAATCCTGCTCATGGGATGCTTCTATCTGTCTGACTGCCATCTCTCAGAGGAGAGAAAACTTGTCCACTCAACAGACCTGATATGCCAGCGTCAGGCTTGCTACCCAGCACTGGCAGGCCAGCAGCACAGACCCAGGTGGAGACAAGCAGCCTTAGTGGGGCGGGAGAGAGACAGAACCGCCTAAAAACATCTGTGAGAGGCTGAGTGGGACTCCAGAAACCTGGAGCACCTGCTCACACAAGGCAGGAGACATTTCTATAGCATAGTTTCTGTGCTTGGACCATCTTACGTAACGTTAATTCCAGGAGCAAAGGTCCACGCAACTTAAAAGGTCCAATCATGAATGTCATTGATCATGAGAGTCAAATCAAGGCGCAAATTCTACATGAGAGCATTAAACATATTATGGTCACAATGTCAATTGTTCAGCCTAGGAAAAAGGCAGGATGAAGGTTGTCTGTGAAGCCTTTCTTTGGCCCCGTTTGTGCAATACGCCTTCTGAGCTTCAAGAAAGATGCAGACCATCTGGAGAGTACTCAAAACAGCGAGAAGACTCAAAGCTTAAGAAAACATCATTTACGAAGAAAGTATGAACAAATTTGGGATTTCTGTTATGAAGTAAAGCATGCTGGGGAAACAAACTGAGAGCCTTCAGCACAAATCTATCCTCCGTTATCCCTGGCAGATGGCATGAGCACTAATGGGATGAACGCAAAATGAGGAGAGCATGGGTTAGATGTGAGGAAAGTTTACCATTTCCAACAGTAGAAACAAAGAGACTGGGAGGGATTGGTTCGGCATGATCGGCAGTTTTTATGATTGGAAGATTTAAGAGCAGTTTACACAAACTTCTGTCAGGAATGACAGCTGTAGATATCTGCCTTGGAAAAGGAGGTGAACTAGATGACTTCCAAAGGTCCCTCCTTACCCTGTGTATCTAAGGTAGAGTTGTTTTAACAACGATCCAACATAAAATTCTTCTTGAGACAATTTCCCTAGTCGATGCATGAACAGACAGGATGGACAACCAGTAAATATTTAACTTTTTAATCATTTTTCAGCGTGTAGTCTTAAGTCTTTTCCTACTGACAACATTAAAACTGTGCCCTGCAAGCCAAATGAGTAATTTCATTCTGGGCTAGACTCATCTTTAATATAACACTGAAACATGACTTCATTATTATTAAATAATTTATTTTTGTAACACAAAGGAATGCTATCTCCACTTTGCAGATTCAGAAGACAGTCATTGACTTCAGAGGAAGATACTGTAAATGCCTACATGGATCTAGATCTCGAAGTGTAACGGCAAAACTCTGCAATGATATCAAGTGCCCTGTTTTGTGCATGAGGTCCATCCTCTGCAGAAAGAATTCTTGTAGAAAAACATTTATGTAAAGCTACAAAGGGTATCACAATACACTTGCATAAAAAGAAACAATTAAGAGTTCCAAAATCATCTTAATACTGTTATCTCCTAAAATTTGTGCTTGACTTTGCAACTTTAACAACTTTAAACGTATTTTAATATTAAATATTTTATCTAAGTCCTTCCTGCCTAAAGATCTAGCTTCTCCTTTCATCACTGCACCGTTACTCTGTCCAGATTATCTAATCTGTCTGCCACTCCACTATTTCATTTTCCACTGAGCACTACTGAATGCTTCAAGTTTTGCAATGTGCTCTCTTTGCAGATTAAAACAAGAAAAACAAACACACACACACACAAAAAAAAAGATAAGGAATGAAGCCAAAGAAGTTCACTGCTACTTTTTTACCATTTTTTTTGTTCAAACAATCAACAGATGTTCACCAACCACTTCTTTTCGATGGAATAAAGCCCTCCACCTCCAGACTCTGAATTTGATCTTAGCAGCAACAAATAAGGGGGAATAGTGCAATTGGTCTGGAATGAAAATTAACGTGCTTTGTCCAATTACAAGTGAAGCAGGAAAGCAGGAAGGTGTGTTGCCAAGGTTTTTTTTGTAGTTTCAGTGACAGTCTCATAAGAGCAGATATTTAGCAGACCAAAGTACCAAAATCAAAAAACCTATGTGAAAACCTCAGCTTCTGCTTACTTATTTTAAGAATGGTCTGTCTTCATCATTATGGCAAAAGGACTGAAAATGTGCAATTAATGCAATTTACAGTCTCTGAAAGTACATGAAAAGTAAAATGAATCAAAAGGTGTTTTGTTCTTCTATGAAATTGTGTTTCTAGGCCATTCTCGTTAGCTTTTAATGCCTGGAGTTGATAATGTGGGAAACAGAGGAGGAAGGCAGAAGTGGGCTCTGCTGCAAGTCGCAGCCCATTTCTGGCTGCTTGCCTGCCTCATGGGCAGCACTTCCCCTGCTCTCTGCAGGCAGCACAAACCATGGGAGCAGATTCCTTTCGAAGAAGCTGGATTCCACTCAGCCATAAGTCCTGGGCTGACAGAAGCTTCTCACAAGGCTTATAAAAAGAAAAAGGGAAGAACCAAAGGAAAAAGGCTCCAAAACCCATGACGCTCATGATATATAAGAGCTGGCAGCATTACTTTTACCACTGCCAGGCTCGATAGTTTATCTTTGTTTGACGTTATTGCCCCTCCCCACATGTGGTCAATAATTCACTCATTCCTTCTGAGCTCACACACACACACACGCCTGACCCCTTTCAGCCTCCCTACCCCAGTATGGCTCAGATACTATTTATTTTAATGGGGTTTAGCACATTGATTTCTGAGCAGTAATCCTAAATCTGTTATTAAATTCCCTGCCCCAACCCCATTTGCAGTCAATAGTTCTCTTGGACTTCCATATCCCACCTCAGATAGGTTCCAACATTAACCATCTTCTCTTTCACCTTTTTCTTGAATTTTCTTATTTAGCCTCAGTCTTAGGAGGGATGCAAACAAAAATACCACACAAGCCAAGCTTTGGCTAATCTCTCAGCCACTGAAATCCCCATCCTAGTTCTGATATATTCCGCCATGTTAAAAATCACTATTTTCCAGTAACAAATTATTTAATTACTTTATGTAAGAGGCTTCCATTGTATGCCCTGTGTCCTGTGCTTCTCTAACTCCTTTATCTTCACTACCAAAGACAGAAACTCAGAATTGTCTTATACTCAACCCTGAAAAAAGTGATGCAAAAGTAGCTCCACCTACACCTGCATCTATAGACGGTGGAGGCTTTGGTTCTTTTCTGTGTTCTAGGCAATTTCTGCACTGTTATAATAGACTCCCATAATTCTCCTGTGTCTCACATACCTGAAGTTATTTCTAAGTATCTGAATACTTCCATTTGGATTAAGAACAGAAGCGCTTACAAAAAAAAAAAGAGAGATGAAGCTGATAAGTATGACTTATTTGGAAATCAGCTTCAAAACTCTTCCCCAAGTTAGAGGTCTAAAGTCTCTGTGGAGTCACCCCTTATCCTAAACCTTGATACAATTCCTCCCACCAATACACAGCCAAGCATCATCAGTGTGTGTTATTTCATGTCACATTTTCTCCTAAGAGAATGGAGTCAAGCCACCCAGCATCCAGTCCTCCTACCCCTGCGTGACACAGTGGCAGTGTCAGCACACTGTAGACAATGCTACAGATGACTGATCAAAAATCACAGATCATAAGAGGCTTTCCTCTGATAGGTTTCAAGACACATTGCCAAAAAATCCTGAGATCTATTTTTTTCCCAATTTTTTTTCTGTTATGAGATTATCAATAAGTTCTGCAACTAACACCAATTCTACATCTAAGTCTGGAACAAAAATTACCTGGGGTCAGAAAAACCTATGACTCCCAATTTACTTTCATATCTCCTTAATACATTTCTTTCCAAAATGTCAGAGACACAGTCTGATCATTGTTATTTTAATTAAAAATTAATAGTACTTAGCTTTTTAATGCTTTGATCAGCCAAAGCAAGGAGCCCATAATAGCCTTTCAATCTCGATTAATCGAAGTCAACACTTTCAGTTGGAAAGAAGAGTAAATTGAGAGCAAATAAGAGCTGGTTCTGAACCATGCAGCATTTTTTTTAGAAGACTGTTGTCCAGCTTTTAAGAAGCAAGTTTATGTCTAGGGAAAATACTGCCATCAACTACTCATGGCAACAGCAAGAAAGTAACCTTGAGAAGAATAGAAAGCAGATGAAACAGCACTAAAACTTTTGCAAGTGATCCAAAACAAGGTCAAATAAAGAACCAAAACAGCTGTTCAGTTCAAGCTGCTCTACTGATTTACTAACAGCTACTAATTTAATAACGGCTTTGGAAAATTCCATTAAGAACAGAAATTTTTGTGTATTTCATTCAGATATACAAATGAGATCTATTTAACCAAAATCCTCTGCAAGAAGGGAAGTACCTCTCGGAACCTAAAAAGTTCGTGAGCATGTAAAACATGGAAATTATATATGCAGCAAGTAGATGAAGTAATTTTTTTACACATGGAAAATAGGCTCTGTGTTGGATTAGAAGGAAGTAAAATGATGACAATGATTCTAAGTCTGTCAAAATGTAATTACACCTGTAACTCTCTGGTAACTGTTAACAGCAATCTCTGCAGCAGAAGAGACCCACTACTGGGTTAAAAGCTGTTCCGAGGGCTTCAACAGAGCAGCTCTGCTAGAGTTCTGCAACACTGTTTCAACACTGCGTTCTGGTTTCCCTCAAATAAAGTAATTAGTACTGTGCACTGCTTTTCAGGAAATCTATAAAAAAGCTAAAAAAAAATTACAAACATTATTTTCTGTGTTAAAAATTCTGAAATAAGGAAGAACACAGTAGAAATGACAAGGGATTTGTTTTACTTTGTTCCTGAAAATATAGGCATCCAAACTGAAACTTCAGAAATAACTTTATGTAGATTTGCTAAATATGCCATTTTCACACTAGGAAAGCCTCAGTAATCACATTTTATCTCATATCACTTATGTCTGTTTTAAGTCAAACAGCTAATACGCTGTAATTCAAGGATTTACCAGTGTTTTCTGAGGACAACCACCCAAGGAACGTGCTCTTCACCCTCACCTCCCTATACGTCGGTTAAACCATCAGTCTCAAGCGCAGGCTGCTGTTGCCAGCACTTCAAAGCAGCAGCAGCACGGCCCAAGTGTGCACCCCGAGCACTCTGCACCGTGTTACCCAGCTGCCAGCCCTGCCCCAGCTCAGCACCCGCCGCCTGGCTCACTAACCTGGTTTTAGCTTCCACACCCACAGAGGCAGTGGAGCTTGCAGACTCCTCAGATACTGAGTGCTGAAGGACTGGTGTTAGCTGCTTGGTGCTGTCCACTTCCGTTTGGGCATCCTCTTCTGCAGACTGCTCTTTGACTTCTGTTTAAAAAATAAGAATCATTTTTATTTATTTACTATTTTATTTATTTAGACTATAAAAACATCTGTAAGCTTTCCCTTGTTCTGCAAACATCCATTTTATTTATAGATAGATTAACCCACATCTCTATGTTCGCAGACACAACAAAATTAAGCAAGTAGGAAAATATTACCTTTCACCTCTAGCTAAAACATGAAATTGAATGCTTATAATTTTTTTTTTCTGTTACACTGTGTACCGCTGTGAACTAAAGGTGTTAAATAAGTAATGAGCAATGGGGCAGGGGAAGCATTGTTCAATGACAACCTTTTCATATGAGGTTGCAGCGTCAGACATTCTCATTCTCCCCACATCTCGTCTTGTGCACCTGCTCCGTCATCCCTAACAAACATCAGGGTGAGCACTCTCAGCTGGGACATCATAAATCTTTTTATTTCCTCCCAGATTAGCTTTAACTTTGACCAGTTCCCCGCACTAGCTCATTCCTGGTTACACTAACCCTATGCTAGCACAGGGCTGAGGAGGTGAAGGAAGGAAGGACACTGTTTATGCCACCTTAAACGCCATTCTAAACTGCATGAATGTAAACCATTTGCAGCCTCGTTTTTATTTAGACTACCTTTTACAACAGAAATACATACATCTACAGCTGACAATGCTACTGTTTGCCTAGAAAGTTTGTTTCTGCTCAGAAACATGGAACACCAAATTGCCACTGTTTGTACAACTTAAATCCTCTTCCCATTTGGTTTCCTCCTTTGCACTAAGTGAATCCAGGATTTTCCAGGAGGACCCAGCAATGTGAGGCTCCAAGTTCATCAGAACACAGGAACAAGGCTGAAGGCTTTAGAGCAATACGCTTTGTAATTTCTGCACTCCTCCATACTTTGATTTTGAAACTTAATTAAAATAAAAATCATGGGACTTTTGCAGATGTTTTTTGGTAGCTTAAGACACTAGTGCCTCCTCCTGTCAGTGTCCATGGCTGCCACCTGTCTCCACAACAGAGCTAGACCAAGGACATGGACCCAGGCTGCAGGCCACCTAAACCTTCCAGTGAACGTGGGTTTGAGCTAAGAGGCCAATACATACAGATCTTTTTAAGAAGTCCAGCTACAGTCAAGCAAGAAATTATTTAGAAGATTTAAGCAAAGATACATAACGTGTCAAGATATAATCAAATATTGCAAAGGATAAATTATTCAAGTGGAGAAACGGATGGGCAGAAGAATCTGCCACATGGGTGGGTGTGCACAAAAACCTGCTACAAGCTTTAATCTTATAAATAAGAACAATGAAAGAGACAAAAATTCTCAGAACGTAAACCGGCACAGCTCTGTCTGTAATATTGAAATTATATGCCCACTACAGCACACGGAGAAGGGGAAATCTTTCTCGTTTGAGGTACAGAGGTTGAAGTAAAAATATTCTTTAACCTGGAGTGAACTCATTTAGGAAGATAATGTACAACATTTTAAATCCCCAATGAAGGCATATAAAATATACTGAGAGAAACACAAAATTAAGGGGGGGTGGGGGGTGGAGGGGGAAGAGTAAGCCATTCCTGTTCATGACTGGGTGTGCCGGATATTTATTTGAGCTAGTGTAAACTGGAACTCCTTCACCTATTTCAGTTAAGCTACTCAGTAACATACATCTGAAATGTTTTTGGACATCTGAAACATCCAAAAATTATTCCTGTCTGAAAGCCAAATGGCTTGTGTTAAACCATTCCACCAACCTGTCCTGAAAAAAAATAAAACTCTGGACAATCATTTGACACTAAATAAATATCCTGTCGGGAACACATCCCTTGTAATAGTAAATGGCTCCATACAGAAAACAAAACAAAACCCCACACCCTTAGTTTTTGGCACATCTGAACAAACAATCTCTGCAATTGTTCCTGGACGAGGATTCCCACAACAGGCAGTGTCCAGTGGAGCCATTCATAATGATCTGTACTGTGTTTCCAAAGTATATTGGATCCGAAGGATAACTTTGGTGCAAATAAGCCCTGAATTTCTAATTACAACCTCAATGAAGAGCTTAAAAATAAACACCCATGAGACAGGCAGATGCCAAATCAATAAAAACAAACCCCAAAACACAGTCCAGGACAAACACGCATGAAGTGCTCAAGGAAGACCACCAGAAATTGTGGCCTTGCTCTGAACCATCTCAGTGACTTCATTTAACCTAGTAAAACTTTGCAAAAGGAATTCCGCTTTATTCTCTGCATGCAGAAACTTTGAAGCAAGCAAAAGCCATTTACTCCTTGCCAGCTTTCATCTCATTATACATTAATGGGCACCCATTACAGTGGGAAGGCAAAGTTCACGGGCATTAATTCATTCTCAAGAACTCTGGACTGTGTGAGAAGACACAGATTGTTTCACTACACACTACAACTAGATGAGCTTACATCCTTATGGTGCTTTTTCCCCTGCTGTTTGCTTCTCTAGAAAAGAAAGAACCCAAATTATACTAAATGAGACAAACAACATCTCAACTGCTGTCTCTGCAATAAACCAAACTGTGTCTCAATATGCCGTTGGAAGACTGAAAACACGGTGCTCACCGAACAGAATGAAAATAGCGTTTATGTTAGTTGTGCATGCCATACTTAGACTTCGTGAAAGTTCTCCAACAGAAGATTAAGGAAGAATGGAAGCAGTGCATTTCATGAGTCCAACTCCTAGGAGATGGGAGTCCAGCACTGGTGTAGCAATGGGACAGCAGATGCCCTCAGCACTGCCTCAAGAGATGTTCTTGGAAGCATCTGGCACAATACATTAACTGCTTTTCACTGTATTTAATGAACGTTCATCAGGCTTGGTTATGGCATCCTACTTTGAAGCTTCTGGGAATGAAGGAACTATGAATGATTAATAAATGTGAAGCTCATTTGCAGATTCATATATAAGGCTTTATTTTGCATCCTATTTTCATGACTTTTTCTGTCACAATGAAGGCCTTGCTCATGTATAATGAGTTGGAGGGGGAACTGAGAATTAAAGCAGCTAATTGCACAATTCCCAAATGTCCCCAAATTCTTTTTTAATGTCACTATCCTTTACTAAAACATTAGGAAAATATTGGGAAACATACAGAAAATTTTTATTGTTTGAAGACAATTATATCAATAGTTCTTTCCCACCTGACTGGTGAGGACAGAAAGCCTTTTCTTACTAAGGTTAAAAGAAAACCCCAAAAGGATAAGGAGCAAAGTTCCTATTTACATGGGTCATCAAAAGGGTTGAGACTTCCATACGTTTTACAACTCGGGCAATATTCACAGAATCACACCATGGCTGAGGCTGGAAGGCAGCCCAGAGGTCACCCTGCCCAACTCCCCACCTAGGCAGGGCCACCTGGACACAGCCAGCTGCCCAGGACAGCTGAACGTCTCCAGGGATGGAGATATGAAATAGTAGAGATAAAAAAATATTTAAAAATTGCCTAACATAGACAGGGGACAGATATGCAGGGAAGTCACTGGGATTGGTAAATTTTATAGCATGGGTACTGAATTTCTCTTTTAATTAACACTTTCATCACATTTGCTTAAGAAAGATATGTATACACTGGGCTCAGGGTTGAAAAGAGAATCTGTAGGTTTTGTACTGTTTAAGAAGTAATTTGAAATTTTTTAAAGGAGGAAAAAAAATTTCTACAATGTTTCCATATTTTAAGCATTCACAAATTTCTTCTCTTAGTAATTATTGGTATTCCTCTTTCTAGAGCAGAATGCAGTAAACAAACAAAGTAACAAACAGCAAACACCATTCTCAGTCAGTTATGTGGATTACCCACCTTCCTGATAGTAGTTGGTCTCCTCACTTACATGTCTCATATAGAAATGTGTAACATTCGGAATAGAACTGACCATTTTCTCTTTTCCTGCTCTATCTCCAGGTGCCTTAGAAACCTCTCCCCATGTAAGAGACATCCAGCAGGCATCAAGACTCATAGGTGGAAGCCCTGTTTTTTGTAAGTCCACCTGTGGCTATGATTCTGTCATATGCATGCCTGTGGGGAGGGGGAGACTGGTGACGGCAAGAGTTTTATTACATTGACCACAAATTTGTTTGGGGATGTGATGAAGCAACACTGACTGAAGATCTAAAATGTTCTTTTGTTACAAACAATCCTTTACTGTTTTCTAGTAATCACAAGACACTATTCTGCAAGCCACTTGGGTAATTCTACAGCAAGATAAGGAGATAGATGTGTGGGCTCTGCTATGGTCATTGGGCAAAGAAGACAACAACATATTCAAGTTGTGGGTTTTTTTAAAGTTGGAAACTACTTTCCAAGTTAAAAACTGAAAATACTCTAAGAGTTCTGCCACAAAAAAAACCTCCTTTAAAATCTCATATTACTCAGTATATAGAGATATTGGGGAGGAATCAAAACAGCCATCATACATATAAAATAAATATTCTATTGCTCTTTAGACAGAACAAGTTGACCGCTTAACCAGTTTACTGGTTGGGACCTGTCAGACCTACTGCTAATTTGGCAGACAACAAAGCAAATGTCATGAGCTTCCAAACCTTTCAGCAAGAACAGGAAGTATTGCAGGCTGGAAAATAACTATCACCAAACACAGCAGGGACAATCCAGGAGTCTCAGCTGTTGCTTACTGAGATGTTCTGCAAGCGGGAATAACAAGCTTTTAACCAGCAGATGCAACTGGTATTTTTGCACAAGGAAGGGGTAGTGCAGCATCAGAAAACAGCTAATGGGACAAGCTTTGAAGGGGTCCACAGAAGTACAAGCAACACCAAAGTGCTCTAGTTCTAACAGTTTAGACAGCTAAAGAAACCGGGTCAATGTAGCAACAGTATGAAAAGAAATCTTAACAAGGGAATGTAAGTTATGAATTTAAAATGCCTATCTAGTACTTTAATGATCAAGTTTCGCTTACTATCCCCAATTTAGGAATAAAACAAGCTTCCACTAGTCAGAGTTCATAATTCTGTTACTGTTCCAGACGCAGTTTCATAGAAACATCACTTCTGCTAGCATCTGAGGAATTCAGACTGGCACGCACAGTGATCACCTATGTGCAGAAATTTTTCACGTACTGTTAACTTCCTACGTATAGGTTTTAGCAGCTGGACATGGGGGAACAAATGGACACACCGCAGCTAACCAGTCCCGTTCAGATCACCTGCAACCCTTCCAGACACCAGCAAGCCAAGCCAGGGTATGTTGGAAGACATGCAGGGAGTGATGGCTGCTAATAGCCACCACCACTACTTGGGCTGCACAGAGTCTGTAGCCACATATTCTTGCCAGCTAAAAATATAACCATGGGAGAGAGAGGGGGAAAAGCATACTGAGGTTTGAGTGTGACAGTAATAACCACATGCAAGAACCGTTTCTCCATGGACAAACACATACATTCTTCATCTTAAGCCAACACTGTAAAATTTTATTCACAACAATAAACAACAAAACCTACAATTGTGTCAAAAGTGTTTTCTTGGGGTTTCTTTGTTAAGTGTTGCACATGTGTTTTCTTTTAAAACCACCACTCGGCTATTTTTTCCCTACCTGAAGGACACTGCAGTGATTTACTTACTGCAACAATTGTTACACGGAGATGAGAAGAAAGCCTGCAGTTTTTCTTTCTTGTACATTTCAGCATGTATTTTGATACTTTTCATTCAAATAGAACTCCTATTTGTTAAATACATTTTATACAGAAAGTAACTTTGTGCACATTGTGTACCAGTTATAAAATAAGGTTTTCAATGTAGGACCATTTAAACTGTAATTTCCTTCCTTCTGAACACAACATACTGTATTATGGACAATCAGGTCCCAGTGACCCACACTCGAGGAACTTTCTGAGCTAGAGGTGATACTCAACAGCATTCGTGACTATTTTTCCACTAATTTGTTCAGGCCTTTTTGAAACCTGGTAAATTTTCTTATGCCCAAAGGATCCAGCAGTAATGAATTCTATAATTTAAGTAGATGCTGAATGCAAACACACCTACCTTTGTGCTCTGAACGTGACCTGGTGTCCCCTAATTTTTGTGTTGCAAAACAAAATGAATCATCATTCCCTGCTCATTTTCTCCATACCACTCATCACGCTGGGGGACCCTACCGAATACCTCTTCAGTCATATAATTTCAGGTTGGCCTCTTTTACCTTAACTGATCCTCACACAGAATCTATTATTTACTTCTTGCTGTACTCGTTGGCCGTTCCTGTACTTTCCCAATTACAGCTTGCCCTTTTGGAGAAGGGGAAACAGAACCACACGTGGCATTTACCATGCAGTCGTGCAATTCGTTTATAAAGCAACAGTACGAAAAGACAAATACACACTGATGCTTTTTTCCCCTTATCCGCTCGCCAGTAATTCTTAAAATTTTAGTTCCTCCTTTGACTTCTAAAAGCTCCTGCAATTCTTGGAAAAACTACAGTACCACTTGCTTAGGTAGCAACAGCTACCTGAGAGCAATTTTCATTTATACAAAATTAGGATGGTGATTTGTCCCTGCACATGCTTTTACATGCACTACTACTGAATTTAAGAGACATTTCCTTTTCTATGGTCAGCCTTCAGTGCCTTGCATGTGGGTACTTCTTTTATTACCATAAATAAGTTTATTTTACCCGCTACTTTCTTACCTTTTGTACCTGACCTAGAAAAGGATTACTAGGGTAGATGCTTGTGGGACTCCCAATGCCAGCCTGGTTTATACTATGATTTTAATTAGGTAGGACTGAGGTCTGAATTCCTGAATATTTCTTCTACCGAACTAGAGAGTCAGCCTCAACACAACATTACTAAAAATTAATACAGTTACACAAAATAGCACCGTTTCCAGTGAGAAGAGCGTACAGCACACAAGCTACATGCTGCTGTTTCAGAATATTTGACTAGTAATGTCAACACAAATTCTCCCCATCGTGTCACTAACGACACAGCAGCAGCGTCAAGCTTCAGGGCAATGGGAAGGTGGAATATTCTGGGGCCTTGAAAACTCCTTCCAAAACCTGTTGGTTAGGTTTAATAATGCATAGTTTGATAACAAAACAGCAAAAGCAGTACCAAATAAATAAGCAAAGGAGGAGGCTGCATTTCAGAAAATCTCCAGAATGGAAAACTCAGTGAGGTTAATATTATTTGGAAATCAAAGATTCCACCTACTACAAAAATATGCCACCTGCTCTCAAAACACCTGAGACAGAGATATCGCTCAGAAAGAAAAAAAAAAAATCAGATTTTTCTAAATGGCCCATGTTAAGCATGCATGATAAATACTATTATCAAGTATGCCTGTAATGATTTAAAGGCAAGCATCAAGTAACTTCCTGTTGCATTTGTTTTTCTCATTACAAATAATTCACCAGAATACAACAAAAAATAGAAAGATGCTTATAATAGTAACAACAAAATGCTTCAGTTCTGCTAATTTTTCCAGGGGCTGAACAGGTAGGAGTCAGCTGCATAAGAAAGAAGGAACCACTCCTTTTATAATGAGCACAGAGAATATTAATTACCTTCGAACATATTTAAGTGCATTTTTAAGCACATATTTGCCCCAAATATTTATGGACAAATCTGATCTACAGCTAACGCCCTCAGTGGTGTTCATTCTTCCTTTCACTAATTTTGGAAGTGCTAAGTGGAATAGTGATGAGGCCTAACTATCTGTCTGAAAAGCACAAAGTGGATTTTAAAACATCTTTGCTGTTAACAAGGTTGACAAGAGCTTTTGCCATTGAGTCACCCAAACCAGGACTTGGTCTCAAGCATGTTTGTCTTAGTGGGAGGCTCTACTCAGCATGGTTCAGGTTGTTGCAAAAGGGTGACTGTATTTGCTCTAAGTAGTAGGATACTGCAAGAATTTTTTTCTCTAGAACAGTGCTTTTCAGGCTGCTTCAAAGCTGATGAGATTCTGAATTAGTCCAAAATCCTCTGGCAGCTTCTACACAGATAATTTTCCTCCACTGAGAAGTGTTTGTTTCTGGTTCTTTTGTGCTTTGCCCAGAGACAAAAGAGCCTGGTTAGAGGAAGGCTTATCTTCAGGAAGATAATGTGAAGTCCAACAAGAAATCAACTGGCCAGGCAACATCACTGGGTCCGATAATAATATTACTAATGACAGTAGCACAGACAAGGAGCTATCACTTGATAAGATCATCCAGGCTCTTTTATGTATTATCAATTCTGAAGCCTCCAAACATGATGAGAAGGTAAGGGTCTGTTATTAAGTATTAATTTATTTTAAGAATTGGTTGACAACGTACAGAGTACAAATCAATACCTGATGGATTTACTATGAGCTTCCCAAAAGACTCAGCAGTTAAAACTTATTTTATTGCACTTCTCCCAGATCAGAGTCTGAATTTCAACATTTTTATGTGACAAAGACAGGAAGACTTATAGAATCTAGGATGAGCTGGATATTTCACAAATGTTCTCCAAAAAAGAGGGAATAATTAACACACAGAATTCACTTTCAGTCAACTTAAATGCAGAACCAAGAAAATATTAAGTACAGAAACTTGCTGAAATGAACAGAAAACAGGGCAAAGAAGCAAAGTCGAGTCTTCGTCAACAGCAAAGGGCCACCAAACCTACAGAAAGCTTACCAGGAAGTATTTGTTATATTATTTCTTTCTTTAGACTAGCAATTTTATATTTGCATATACATGTGAGCACAAAGCCATATGCTTTCCAGACTTCGGTGGTTTGTGTTTTTTTGGCCATTACAGAGTCAGTCATCAGAAAAAAACTACTCTTAGGGAGAGAAGCAACCCATGAGGACCTACAGGAGAACCCAGTATTCTACAGCAAACTATTTTACCAATAGCTAGAAAGGTGGAATGTGCTGATGACTGGAAGGTCTTGACAGGACCAGAGGCCATAGGCACAAACTGAAACACAGGAGGTTCCCTCTAAACATCAGGAAACACTTTTTTTACTGTGAAGGTGCCTGAGCACTGGCACATGTTGCTCTGAGAGGTTGTAGAGTCTCCATCCTTGGAGATACTCAAAAGCTGTCTGGACATGGTCCTGGGCAACCGGCTCCAGGTGACCCTGCTTGAACAGAGGACTGGACCAGATGGTCCCAGCCAGCATTAACCATGCTATGATGCTGTGGGTGCTAAAATGATGGGAGGGATGGATAAAGCTCAAAATCAGCTGGGTAGAGAAATAACAGTGTAACATCACTTAGGAAACCACAGTGAAGAAAAATGAAGGAACAGACAGCTGCAAAGACCAAATTGAAGCTGAGAAGCAAAAGAGTCACTAAGGGAGGAGCCAAGAAATCAGCAAGAGCTGGTGGGTAAAGGAAAGGAGTCTGTCCTGAGGTTTACAAGAAGCTGAAAGTCCATTGATTCAGTAGAAGCAGTTGCCAGCACCATTTTTTAGGAAAAAGTTGACTAAGCTCCAAACAGACCTTTTTTTCCAAATTCCAGCATTTCCTTTTTCCAATTCCAAATTCCTCCTCTCTTTCCATCCTTAAGAATTCTACTTTCATTTATACCAAAGTGAACACAGCACTTGGCAGAAAACGGGCAGAGCTCAGAAATCACTGTAGTTGGCGGGGATAATAACCCATACTGAAATGATCAGAGCAGCACACAGCTTACCCTGCTTTGCTTCCAATTCTGGCTCTTTTTACATACGAGATTACAGAATTTTGTAAGGCTAGTAACTTGTTTCCCAAACTGCAATTAAAATGGCTGTGCCTTAGCATTATGAAAGAGTCACTTCAGGAAGAATTTTTGCCATCCCTTTTATTAAAAATATTTGTGTTAACATTACAAATGGAAATAATGTATAGGGTTTAGTACTTACATCTCCCCTTGCTTTTTTCCCTTATACAAGATTTGACAGCTAGAAAGCATGTCCTTATCCTAGGTGGGATGATATGAGGCATCTCCTTTTTCCCCTCCCTGTGACAAAGCTCTCATTGCTCCTGCACTGCTCCCTTCCCTAAAAGTAGAGCTCATTACACTGAGTACAACATAAGTAACATGGACCTCTCTCATTTTATGAAAACTAATTAACTCAAAAAAGGTCATCACTAATGCTAGACTCCATAAATAAAGCAAAATAGAAACAAGCTCCCAAACCCAAACAAGAAATGAAAACCTCACACAGTAGAAGAATTCCTGATTATTCTCAACACATGAGCCAAACAATGGAAAAGAAGCTAGAAATATGGAGACGTAAAATACGTCAAAAATCACATGTCAAGATGTTCAGATGGTCTCGTTTCAAGTTTCGTAATACTACTATACTGTGTTTTGGCTTGCCAGCTACTACAGCAAATTTTGGTAAGTCCACAAGTCCACTACTTGCAAGAAAACAACATAAAAGACCTTTTCAGTCAAAGCAGAAATTCATAAACTAGAACACAAATACACCTCAGTTTGATTAACATAGTTTTACATGGAAAAACAAACTGGGATTACTCATTCTCCAACACTATTATTAACACAGGTAAGTGCTTAGACTAAGGTTTAAAGGCAGCAGCTTTTTCTATTAATATGATTAAACCTCTATCAAGTCACATGTTATTCAACTTTTAAAATAATGTAATTGCAATTCTGTCTCTATCAAATTGCTCAACACAGTAATGGTCTTTCAAGTCTGTTCTGGTTTCCTCGGTAAAAATGGGACTTCAGACCTATGTATTTTTACCAGGCTTCTTTTTACTTAAGAGTACAGTTTGCAAAACCATCTTGGGCTCAGCACTGAAATGATGGTGCATCACTTCCAGCAGCAGACCCAGCAGAGTCTTTGTCCATCGGGATTTCTAGGACAGTGCTCCGCTGCTGTGTGTACCTTTAGAAACGAGCATCAGCACTCTCTGACAGCCAGAATGATTTTGATGAAGGATAATGGAGAAACTTATCTATATGCACTCTTGGAGCCTTAAAAATAATTATCTGTGTCCCTTTCTCCTCCAAAGTAAAAACCACTCTCAGATGTCTATTGAGGAACTTTGCTAATAATGACATGTAAAGCCAAAAATAGACAGCTATCATTAAATGCTCTACACAGTACTGTACGAGCAGTTGTTAAGCTCGAATTTCTTTTCTGTTTTTTTTTAATAATATATTTAAAATTTACAAAACTTACCACTTTCTATCCCCTTTGCTGATTTTCATAGGCCTGTTTCTAGCACATAGGATAGGAAGAGTAATAAATGGAATATAGGACACAATTAGAACTAGCCTTCCTTTCCCCTACTCTTTTTTTCTACAGACAAATACCTGCTACAACTTCTACTCTAATAACTGGTAATTACCTACTTGTAGAAGCCGGAAAAGACCATCCAAGTTCACTACCACCAGCAGCTTATTACCAGGGGCAGGAAAACAATGGACAGAATGAAACAATCAAACATCCTGGCATTAAGCTTTAATCTAGACTCCCTCCACAAAACATTAGTAACACTTAAATTCAACACAGGGCTGTGACTAAACAGTCATGACAATCCCCAAAGCCTTGAGTCTCAAGTATAAAGCCTTCTCAACATCTGGCAAGTGAGATGCAAGAGACCAGCATATACAGCCAAAGCTCATCCTCCATCCACTCAACAATTTCAGCCTCCTCTTTTAAGGCTTTCATCACTGCAACCATGCCCCTGTACAGCCTATATAAATTGTTGCAGCAAAATTGGCTCTTTTCACAGAATCATGAATGGTTTGGGTTAGGAGGGGCCTTAAAGATCACCTAGTTCCCACCCCCCTGCCATGGGCAGGGACACCTGCCACCAGCCCAGGTTGCTCCCAGCCCCGTCCAGCCTGGCCTTGGGCACTGCCAGGGATGGGGCACCCACAGCTGCTCTGGGCAGCCTGGGCCAGCACCTCATCACCCTCGCAGTAAAGAATTTCTTCCCAATATCTAAGCTAAATCTATCCTCTTTTAGTTTAAAACCATCACTACTTGTACTATTGCTACAGGCCCTACCAAAAAGTCTGTCCCCATCTTTCTTATAAGGCCCGTTTAGGTACTGGAAGGCTGGAATAAGGTGTCTCCAGAGCCTTCTCTTCTCCAGGCTGAACAACCCCAGGTCTCTCAGCCTGCCTCCATAGCAGAGGTGCTCCAGCCCTCTGATCATTTTTATGGACCTCCTGTGGACTCGCTCCAAGCTTTTGAAGTCCTCTGCTTGTTCTCCCTATGGATCTACACTAAGCACAGATTTTTGCCTTTATCTTGAAGGACTTCACAAGCTTACCTCCTTTACTTAGCAGCTATGAGAGTAATTTGACAATTTCCTTAACTTAGCTGGCATTTCCACGCAATTGCCACCCTGACCACCACTTTCTGCTGTTAGTGTCTCTGTGCTTCCTTCCACTTCGCTCATTACACATATAGGACCACCTAATTGAATATATGAACCCTTATGTCTCAATGCATTTTTAAGGCTTATTTCTGCCAAACCAACGAAGTTCCGCCAATTGGCCATGGCATCATCCTTCCTGGCAGGTTTCATCCTTCTACAGATATTCAGTCCCTGGTTAAAAACAGGCAAATGGCTACAGACATGTGC
The DNA here is from genome assembly GCF_017639655.2 of Falco naumanni. NCBI lineage: Eukaryota > Metazoa > Chordata > Aves > Falconiformes > Falconidae > Falco > Falco naumanni. The sequence goes on along the minus strand of NC_054057.1, from coordinate 54,977,076 downwards.
CTGGCAAAGGGATGACAGTTTTTCACCATGGCCTTTATCTTGTGTGTTAGCTCATCTGCTTGTCTCTTTAGACTCTTAACCTGCCAGAACAGAAATCGCAAACTGTTACAACAGTACTTGGTCCAGTACAACGAGATCCCTCTAGTAACTGAAGCATTTGGGTATTAGCGCAACAAATATTTACCAAAGCGAGAACGGAGATTTATCTTGTTTCCTAAGTGGCAGTAGGAAGCATTAACGTTTGGTTATCCTGGTTATCCCTTTGGTATATAATCTGCTGTAGTTAGCTGAAGGTAAAGGTCAATAAATTATACTGTATTTTGGCAGCGATTCTAAAAATAGCAGCTACCGCTTCAGAGCTTTTATTTTTCTTAGATACAGACTTGCAAAACCAGAAAAAGAGTCTCTGCACATCTAAACTACGAAGGCATTCCCATTAGACTATTTAGGAGCAATAGGTTCAAATAGCTTTAATTGATATAGATTTAAATAGCACAGGGTTTTTTTTCCTTTTACATCTGCCCAAATGCACATCTTGTACTACAAAATTTTAAAGAAATCTTTGTCTACCGAAGTCCTGCATAATTAAATGCATTTCCAAGAGAGAAGCAATAATGAGAGACCATCAACACTACACTCTCATTACCTGTTTCCACAGTGTTTTCTGTTTCTGCTGCCTCCAAACCATCCATACTGTCTTCATCCTCCACTGCAGTTTTTCCTCTACTCCGAGGCCTGCCAACATAAAAAGGGAAAAGCTTTTTAAAACTGAAAGCATTTTTTAAATTTTGAAGTTTTAAATTTAAATTAGGATTTAAATCATTTCAGTTGGAGGAATAAATGTCAGTGCTAAATTGTGTAACATTCAAGCTAACCCATGATTTGAGTCTTGTACAAATCAGAAGTTTCCTCCCCTTTTTTCCTGTTGTAGGTACCATTCTCAACAATGTACACAACAACAATCAGCAGTTGGACCCTGAAGTTTTTTCTGATTATTCTTACAAGAAAAATACAGTAACATACTTTTAATGAACAAAAAAATACATTAAATTGGCAAGATTTTAAGATATGGGTATCCTGTTTGCTCCACACAGGAACTAACTGTAGACAGATACAAGAGAATACAATCCAGAATCTGGCCAGTAGTTACATACGCTATAAAACAGAAACCAATACATCTAGAGCATCCTTGGAAGAAATTTCTATGGAAGAATAATGACACTACAGCAATTAAATTAAAATGTATTATTTTCTGTGAAACAAATATTTTGACACAGAAAATAAAATGTTATGAGAGATGACTAGGTGTCATCACATTAAAAAAAAGTCATCATATGAGGACAAGCAAATCAGAACTACAATACCTGGCAGATTTGTTTCAATTTCAACCAAGGTCTGACAGAAAGCAGACAGGTTTGTGCCACAAATTCCAGCCTTTTTTTCCCTGCCTGGCTCTTCAGCAAACTAACGTGGTTGTTGAGAAGCCCAGGCATCCAGATTCCCAGCTGTTCAGCAGCCCATTTGAAAGGGAGCCAAGAGCTTGGCACCTCGCCTCCCAAATTTTCAGGCTACTTGGCAACCTGCCTGGTGTGCTGACGGAAAGCCCGGGAGACCCTGGGAGCTTCTGATTCCAAGAACACAAATTCTGAGCAGTTTGGGGCATCTCAGCAGTTCCAATGTCCCAGAGCTCCAAGGCAACCATTCACCCAACCAACATGCCTTGAATCAGGATGCCATGCAGGCCAGCACTTGGGCACCCCGCCTGCCCCCCTCCAGCAAAACCATTCTGGTTCCTTTTTCACTGAGGATTTTGGAAGGTTTGGGTTTAGTTCTGTGTTGGGCGGGAAAGGGTTTTTTGGTTTGGTGGGTTTTGGTGGTGTTTTTTTAAGTGATTAAATCATCCCAAAACGAGCATTTCCTTTTTTTATACAGTCTCTTTTAGTACTTAAATCTATCCAAACTATTTCTGCAGAACCGGATCTGCTAAATGAGCTATGAAATAAGCTCTGTCATGCAATGCCTTTCGTTCTCATGGATCGAAGAGGATAACATGCACAGAAATGGAACCATCTTTTGAGCCTACATGTATTACTCTCCTGCTAGAAGACAAGTGACTATCCTGGACTACCTAACAAGAAGACCCTTTCAAAAATTGTGTTGGGACCAGTTTTGTCTCTGCAAAGGAGGGAAAGAAGAATTAAACAGAGGCTCAACACCTGGAAAAAAATGCACTCAATTTACAAAGGAGCTGGGGAGAAGAGGAAACCAAGAAGAGATGAAGGACAGAAGGATTTTTCTTAGTATCCCTGTGAAATCTGTTCAGGACAATGCTGAAAAACATGGGCGCAATGGGAACCCTAGAGATACAAGGCTATCCTTCCCCTTGCCTGCTTATCCAGAAGCAGTGACAACACGTAACATACAAAATAAGTAATAGCCTTCTTGGAAGAGATGGAAGCCAGCATCCCCTTCTGTTACTTGCTACCTTACAAGCTTCTAGTGTAGCTTCTTAAAACCCATGGTTCACAAATATTTAAACAAGAATGAACGGCACAGCAATCAGAAGAAACTGTCTTCTACTCCTCCCTCCAGCCACCCTACCAGCCCATCCACACATACAGCAATTGATGAGCTGGTTGGAAGGTAGACATGTGTGCTTTGGAAGTGGGAATGACACAGATTATTCTCATAGCAGCATCTGAGATGGTCACACAGATTCATTCCCATCCATAATGAAGAGTAGGGAGTAGAACAAATGGAACACCATATGCATTGGATAGAATAGGCTCTTCCAGCAACACTGAGATACAGGAAGAAAGAGGTAACACTTTTCTAACGCTTAGAAAAACAACGCAGCTGGTAAGAAATCATGAGCATTTAAGTATTACATTTGTTGTAGTTCTTTACAATCTCCCAGCACATCAGCCAGCACCAACTGAAAGGCTGGGAATGCAGGTAAGTGAAATCACTTCCCTCGGTGCAGGAATGCTCAAAAGCTTTACAGAACACAACCAGCTAAGAATGGGGATTATTTCTAAATCCTATCCCAATTATTCTTCTATCCACTATCCATCTGCAACACAAAGTTACAAGTTTGTACTAAACCAGGATTACTTTGAAATCATCACAAATGTAAATGATAATTCTGCTTTCTTCACAAATACCCCATTTCAGTGTTCTCCAACACAACCCTGCAGGTGAGGATCGCTAGATAGTGGAAGATGATGATTGTTTATGTTTATCTAATAGTTTACATACAGCTTTAGATTTTCTGTTAAAACTACATTTCATGTATAAACACTGAAGTACTTCGCAAAGCCTTTTAAAACATTTTCTTTAAATGAGAGCAATAGTCACTCCTTGAGCTCCCTCCCATATTTTAGCAACCTATTTAACACCAAGGAAAATCAGAGGTTTCATTTAATGAAACATAATTGCTTATTTGGGCAAAAGATACAAATAACTATGTCTGGTGTTTTCTTGACATTCCCCTTCTCCAAATATTCTACAAAGAGCTTTCATAATGCCGTGCAGGTTTTAAATAAAACTGAAGAAGTGGTGGAAAAATACTAGCTTATTTCATTAACTTATTTTTGCTAGTTATTTTTGTTTCACAATCAGCAGAAGAGATTTTATAGCCTATAAATTTATGTTTGGCGTAAAGAAAAAAAATAAGTCACAGAACAGTGAACTATACATTGTACTGTCAACTATAATTTAATGTTTCCACAGAAAATGCCATTTGAGGAGGCCATATAGCATACCTAATCATTGCAATCAACATTTGTAGTAAGAATGGGTTGTTTAATATTATTTGTATTAAATTTATACATTTTAACAGTTTCATACATAAAGGTTTTGGCTGGTTTGCATAAGACTACATTCTTCAAATGAGAAACCCTCTAAATTTTTTTATTTTCTATTTACTTATTCCACTCCCTCTTAAATAAAGCAGGAAAAGCAACCTGTGCTTTGTTCTTCTTCAGGGATTTGACTTCTTCTGAAGGAGGATGCGAAAAGGCATCACAACGTTACAACAGCCCATGACTCTCCCTTTGCTTACACAAAGCCAGGCAGCACGGAATTGCCGTATTGAACATTACAACCACCGCTGTGCTCTAGATCTCAAAGTTCAATCCCAAACTTTCATACTAGGAGGGGTAACCACATCATGCTTTTTACATATCATTGCAGAAACCCATCAGCTCACAACAGCAGAAACACCAAACACAGATGAGCCATGTCTCCTACAGCTTGCAAACCCAGAACAAACTGTACAGGCAGAGCCCAACCACTACGGACTCTACAAGAAAACAACAATAAATATTAGTCAGTACAACAGGAGGTGGGCTCGGTACGCAGGTTGAACTGCTGCCAAAGTTTCTGTGATTGGCTTTCTCACTTGCCTTTTTCCTACAACAGAGTTCAATTTAGAAGGAAAAAACAAAAGCATATCTATTTACGTTTAAAAGAACAAACCCACTGAGAGAAATATAACTTCTTTAAGTGTTTAAAGCACATTCAGCATTTCAAGAAACAAAGTCAACAGACAAAGCTACACTTTTTTACGTATATGGGACTCCAGTTGAATGTAATTACTGCCTACAATAAGTTTACTCATATTTGCATAAAATGGAGTAATTTATTGAAATCCTTTGTGACCTACTCCTAAATTTGTTATCAATTAGCTTTCTGAGCTAATGCCTTTCATTAACCTCCATCTTTAAATACAACATAGTAAACAAAAATCTCGTCATTCTTCTCTGGGTAAAAAACTAATTAAATTTAGCCCACAGGAAAAAAGAAAAAAAAAAAAAAAGTCGTCCACGAAAACCTTTTGCAGGGCTCAGCAGAGCATTAGGTACTCCCCCTGCACTGGGGAAAGCCTCGCCGAGGCTGTCTCAGCACCCTGCCAACATTGCTGGAAGATCACCAGGCACCTGAGCGGCTTCTGCTGAACTGCACAAAGAGCAGCATGGATGCACAAAGCTGGGAGAAAATGGAAAAGTGTCTTATTCACCTGTCAGTAATCAGATAATACAATACTTCTGTTCTGCTTTTTTTTTTTCTTTCTTTCTTTTTTTAAATGTATGACATTTTTCCCGTGTTTTGAGTTTTTAGGGGTTTGTTGGTGGGTTTTTTTTTTTAGAGGTGGTAGCAATAGCACCGTAACCTGACAAGTACAAGGTAGGTCAAAAGCATATCTTGGATCTTACTCATTCTTTCCACTAAGTGATCAGGAGTAAGGCTGTAGGCCAACATCTCCTGGAACCACGTGAAATAACTGACAAAGCTACTATCCTCAGATGCCCATCACTGTCAGGCTGCTAGTTTATGATTCCCAGAAGTTACTGCCAGACACCAGTTTCGGCAATTTCTAATTTGCTATCAACAAAGTCAGGTGACTACTTGTTCAGACCATGCATCAAAACTACCTTATTATACAGTGCATTTTATTTCAGCCTTATGAGAGTGGTACATATGAACTACCCCAGAGCTTCCCCCTCTTTCTCAAATGCTGAAACCTCTGGATCATTCAGGGGAGAAAATACCTTCCTTGCTACGCTTCGCAAACTGCTGAGCAAAATGATGGCACTAAATATATAAAACAGGGCCAATAACCTTAAAAAGCGGTGAAACATCTGGGATACAGTAACATCCTAAACCAGCACAGATGTCTTGTTAAATGAACATCTGTCCACAGCCTTACCCTGGAAGATGGTACAGGAATGATTTATAAAAGGGTTCAATTAGTGCTGCCGTCAGCACGGCTAGTAATGAATTAATGTTCACATGACAGTTTCATAAGTGAAAGCTGTTACTGTTTTTTCAAGAATCTTTTCAACAGGTGTGCGAAAGCACATGCTCCCACTATTTCTGAACCACAAGTTTTAAGTACAGCTGTAAAAGTTTAACTGTGCTTAAGTGTAAGCTAGAATACCTAAACTTCAGCTAGTAGCCCCATGCAAAGGGAACCACAGCAAGCAAGTTAAGAATCAATTCATGGAAATACCTACATGGAAAGGTGGGGGGGTTTCCCACTCTTGAACACTTTTCAATGTAGTCTTTATTACTGCTAAGAGCTGAGAAAATTCTACTTCCAAGTCTGGATAAAATGAACAATATGACACTGGAAGCAAGGCACATGCCAGCTTGCTAGAATTAATTTCAATAGCTCTATATATGAACAAGACTAAAAAAAAAAAAAGCAACTCACTATCATATCGACTCCAGCTTCAAACCGATTCTGACTGGAAAGATTCTTAAGAGGATTTTTTAATTGAGCAATCACCAACAGGTGAAAATATTTTCTGCACTTGCCCTCCACAACATTTTCTTCCATGAACTATAAAAAAAAAGAACTCACCATGTACTTTCTTCCTATTTACTTCTTTTATTAGCTATGTGTATATTAAAGGCAGAATGACCCTGATATATGGAAAAGATTTGCAACAGAAACATCACAAGTGATGCAAAGGTGACAAAAAGCTGACCTTTTAGTAATAGAAGTGAGACTGTAGTTTGTTTAACATGCACAGAACCAGACTTCAATTACTATCTCATTATAGAACTTGTTCAACCTTCAGCTTCATTATTACAAGATCTCAAAAATATACTTGATATTGCCTATTAGTCTCTTGGCACAATCAAAGAAGAGTGTGTATCTTAACACTTCTAATGTATAAAGCATAAAAATCTTTTCATAAATTACTACATCACAGAGAAGTGAACCAGCTTATGTTTCAAACCAAAACACTGCAACTTCCCATCTTACATCTCCTTCAACCAGTAACGATCTAGAAGACATTATTCATTCACTCAAAACTACTAATTCACCCAGGATGTAACATGTCCAGACTTGAAACTTTTTTCACATCTATATTTTATACAGTTACACTGAGAGCACTAAACACCTGAAATAATAATAAAAAATACTACAGCCTTTGACACCAGCGATGTCTGAGAAAAAGCATAAAAAGAACCTCGCCTCCACACAATGGTTCTTATCTAAACTTTTCCAGTACTCCCCTGTGAAAGTGAGATTTGTCAAAAGATTTCCTATGCTACCCAAAGAAACGCAAATAGGAGTCTTTTAAAGATTATTTGTACTGAATGTCGTAGATGCATCTTTGCTTTCATTCTAGAGTACAGTTACTATTGACAGAAATTAAGATAGTACAAGGGAAACCGACTGATGACTGCAGAGCTCTTGAAGCAAAAAGGCTGTCCCAAGACAGGTTTTGCGTAAAAGATCATGTGTCAAAATGAATTTGCATTGCACAGTTCTTACAATTTAAAGGCCAGACGAATTAGTACTTTTAAGCAAATGTGAAGTTTGGTTTATCTGTATTTTCATCTGCCCTTGCATAGTTACCTGTACTATGTTGGTCCTCAGACCAATACTGGAGCAAAATCACTTTCCATGGGAGACAGAAAATGCAAGTAGGATGTCCTGCCAGCAGGCACTCGTCAGAACCGTCTACCCAAATCAAAGAGGCATAATTACTGTAGCAGCATCATCTCACAGTTGGAAAAAATCTTAATTTCAACTCAATTTTGCAGAAGGCCACCAGATCCAGAGGCCTGAAGCTACACTGTTGGGTGATGAGGCTGGCCTGGCCAAAGTGACTGTCTTCAGTGTTTTCTCCACCTTTCCCTGAAGTTACTTATAGTTCAGTTTGAGTCTGGAATCGCTCTTCTAAAAGATGAAGCAGATGAACACTACCATAGCAGAAACAGAGCCTTACTAACAGGACCATGAAATCTTCCAAACTTGTTACCCATTTGGGAACATCCTCAGTGGGCTAGCGAGAGAGATGGAGGGTCACAGCAGCCAAGGACCAAACCAGGAGGATTCATTATCGTTAACAGTTGCGAATACATAAAATAATAGATTTTTCATATGAGCCCATAAAATCCTCATGGAGTCACAAGTTCTACTACAGCCAGTTACAGACTGAAATATTGAGGCTAGAGCTACTACACTGCAATGTTCTTCTGCAATACCTTTTTGTGATACCAATACATGAGAAAATCTGAATTTGAGATTAATATGAAGCCAGGTTGCCTGATCCACATGTATGGGCCGTTCAGATTTGGAGACAGTTCAAATATCATAGTGAGAAACCATATAAAAAGCTTTCAGATCTTTCAGCTTTTCTTTTTTTTACTTTTCAAACAAACTGTTTAGACATCTATATATTCTGTACTTTTAGTCAAATATCTGTCATGTTAACTCTGCAATATAGAGCATCAAAAATTGCTACAGGTTCTCATTTCTCAAGAACTACCTACTGATAGGTAATCTCATTGACTGACTCACACACAGTTCATAGCTTTAGTTCTGTAACACAAAACACATTACATACGAACCTTAACCATTATACACATTTCAGAAATAATTACAAAAAGAAAATTCTGATGCAATTATGACCTTCTGACTCATCATGTATTTGCAGTTTTGCACAAACTACATCCTTTATACATTTGTTACGAAGGCACTCAGCCATATTCACTATTAAAATGATGCAAAACAACATACCAGAATTTCAGCACTTGCAACATTTTTTAAAACCTTTTCTGGAATCAAATTAGACAAATCCTTGGGAGCACCAACAGTTACAAATAGAGCCATCTGCACGTTTCCAGCCCCAGCTAGTTCTGTGTATCCACCCAGCTCCACGCTTGGTAATGGCTATATTCTTATTTTTCTTCCAGACAACAGTTAGTGTGATGGTCTTCAATGAATTTGCTAAGTAATGCTTATCAATACCACTGAATGTTTTCACCATGTTCTATTTTTACAGGCAAGGAGAATGAAATGGTGATGTTAACAGTTAAGAGACCACTGGCATTGTCAAAACCACAACTCTTCTAACTTTTGCAAGAGTTTCAATGTGAACCTGCACCATCAAACACTGTACTTGTCCACGCTTCTTTTTCCTTTAAGTAAACAAAAGTGCATCAAAATATGCTACTGCATCAAACACTGTTTTTTCTTGGTGGATAGTATAAGCATCCACTTACATTCAAACCCAAGATTTGTTTCTCCATGGCGACGACTATGGCAAGTTTTAACTCCTCCAATCTTGTGACAGCCATAATGCCCAGAATTTTTTTACCCACACCAGCACCAAGCTTGTGTCTTCTAGAAGAATTAAGAATTACCCAGCTCTTTCATACACTGCAGGGTTTGCCTGCTACTCTCTTCTGAGTAAAGGTGGCAATACAATGGTAAGGACTGTAATTCTTATGTCTGGTAATTTCAAGATCCTATACATAAAATTCAGTGGATCTGAGTCATCATGCATGGGAAACAGCTGCCAAGTACTTGGAACTTGGTGGAAGTTTTGGTCTCTGTGAACAGATTTTTGTAATTTTAGCACCATTAATTAAGAGTCATTTTCAAACATTTCCTTTTGAAACTTTGCAGTCTGCTGGAGTCTCACCACAGTTAGACTGTGAAGATGCTTTCAAAATGCATTTGTCTGCTTATGTTAAATATTCTCACTGGATATATTAAGTGCAGGTGCAGACTGTGTTGCCTGTCTTAATACTCAACCACACACAGTGCAGGTATACAAACAACTCAATGATCTAACATTAAAGTTTTTACTCAAAAAAATCTTTTTATACCCAGCAAGTACATTCTGCATACAATGATAATAAAAGAGCTCTAACCATTGCTTTTCTTCATTGTTAATCATTACGATACTCAAAAATGGATGCAAATATTCAACTCTCAACTATTACATCGATTTAAGCCAAACTAAACCCAACTCACACAGCATCATTTTGAGAGGTTTCTAGATTTTACATCTATCAAAATGCATCAGTCAACTCAGAACATCTCATGCTTTCTCATCAAATAAAGCTCAGTATCTTCTGTCTCAAACAAATTTTACTCATGTCTTTAGTTTTAACAGGAAATACAAGTCTTCCTGTAGGTTACATGGAAAATAACTCCATTCATTCATTCAATATGAAATATTTCTGATCCCACCGATATCACAGAAAAAACACCTGTCTGTCCCTCAGGTGCATGTTATAGGATCCCCTGAGAAAGGCATCCATCCTCCAACTGCACCTGAACTTCTGTTTGCAAAAGACAACGAACACCCTACAGGCCACACGATGAGCGTATTTCTCTACTGCTTCCCCCAACAAGCATTTAAGCTTAAACTAGAAGGTTCAGAACACGGAAAGAACGGCAGTACCCAAAGTGATACAAATAACCTTTTTATGCAAGACGCTGACCTAGAGCACATTAGCTAGAATTTTCTTAGTAATACCCAAATTAATTGATGGCATGTAAGAAGAGCAGTTCTTGCATGTTAGCTACAGTTTGTCATTACCCATCTAAAATGGATTTAGACAGGGAAAAAAACCAACAGAAATGAATGTCATATCACCACATATCTTTTCCATCTGTTAGCACCCTTAGTGCTCCTTATAAAGAAATGCATTTAATGTCAACAAGTATTATGAAATATTTTTCTTTCAATAAAACAGCTAAACCTAGGAAAGCCAAAGAGAAAAACACAAGATATTCTTGCTAATTAAAAATCCATTAGAACTTATTCAGAAGGCTTGGAAAACCTCAGAAGAATAAAAATAGACCTAAAAAGAAAACGGGCAATGTAATCAGATGGGTGTCAGCATAAATTTATAAATCACACAAAGTGTTTTTCTTTTAACAAAATTGTTTTCAAACTAGAAGTAAATCCTAAAAACCAGATCATGGAAACTATTTTTATACCAGAGTAAATAAAACTCTGGAAATACTATTGTGAAATATAAACAACAAAGTAGCATAATAAGCAATGCTACAAAGTGTAGTCACAACTAATACAAATCTTCCAACATGTTTAAAAGCTTCTGTATAAACAGATGTATCAATCTCTAGGGGCACGGGTAAGGCAGAAATAACTGCATTCTGCTAGCAAAACTGTCCAACACTTCTTTTTCCATCCCTGAACAGGATTCTTCTAACCTGGAGACACAAATCTGCCTTCTGACAATTACAGTTAGGCTATAAATAGCCTCAAATAATTATAATAGAGAACATTCAACCGTCTGTACAAAGGACTATTAAATTATCATCTTTATTTTGGACAATGATCATTGCTGTACAGAAATATTCTCAAATTTCACCTCCTTTTATCTGAGACCACTACAAACCACACCAAGCTGCTTTCTCCATTTTTTTCTCCATGCTAGTCCTCTGCCCATTAAACATAGACACTCACGGTATTTTTTTTTTCATTATTATTATTGTTTATTATTATTATTATTATTCCCTCATTTCTTTAATATGCCCTGAAAGAAACAGATGAAAAAAAGGTAAGGTAATAAATAGATAGGTTTTCCAGCACTTGGTGCTAGAGAATTCTACTACCTGATCATCATCTTCACATCCCCCAGCATCAGATGAGATCAGGCTGTGACAGAACTGCTACCAAAAGAATGATCTACTGCTCACTCTACGTCATACGATACAGGTCAGAGTTATAAACAAAATTGTATCTGTGTCACACGATAGGGGCACATATCCAGCGAACCTTGTTACAGCAACTACTACAATGGAAGTCATCCAAGAGGACCAACTGATACCTCCAGGTCAAGTTCCTTTGAGGCCATCATCCAAGGACACACAAGCAGTAAGCTTACTCCATTTACCGCACTGCAAGTTGCAGAAGTTCTGCAACTTCTCTCCAGTTCCACAGACACCCTCAGTTTAAACAGGCAAGGAAATGTATTTTTAAGGTAACAGGAAACTAATTCTCAAAATTTATGTTTGGTATGGAAAAAAATGCGGAAATATTCAAGATTCAGACATGCTAACCTGAAGGTAGAAAATAACGTTAAAACAAAGTTTGAGAATTAGCACAGATTGGATTTATAACCAACAAAACCCAGCTAATTTTCATCCAGATCAGTTTATTTAATTCACTGGGAGTTCCCAAATATTTGGGCTGGAAGCAGCATTGCAGAAGAACAGTGATAGGAAAGAGTTGTTAGAGAAGGAGAGAGAATAAAACAAATGAAGCTTCTTTGGTGACAATGTAAGCAATGCTGCCTGAAAGGATTTGGAAATTACAGTCTGAACCACTCCGTAACTTTTTTCAGAAGCCACCAGAAAAAACAAGTAATGAAGATAATCTGAAATCATACTGAGGCTGATTTATAATGGGACTATTTGTATATTTACCTAATCTTTTCTGAGCACAGACCTTCTGGAATGACAGCTTCTTAGATATTTATACTTCTATTTCAGCTTGCATTTTACATATACGCATATGCTTCTAATTAACATTTACAGCATGAAAACTCAGTTCTACTCACCAGACCACACAGCCTCAAAAATTATCTTAATCAAACCTTTCAGAAGTACTTCCAGGTATCCAAAGTTGGCAAGAGCAGCTCTGAAACAGCTATACTGGCAATGACTTGTGAAGATAACGCAGCCAGGGAAGCACATATGGCTAGGTGTAACTTACAGCAGCCCAAAGACTACTCAGATTTGCCCAACTACTGTCTTTGTTATCACGACAGGACAGAACAGGGGTTAGTTCACAGTCTGGCTACACATAAATTTCAGCAGTAAAGCCATTAATTTTTGTTGCAGTATTACTCCTGCATTCATTTTTTTGTGGCTGTATTTTTGTGCACTGAAATTTCTCCTTAAAGTACCTGAAAGCCTTCATGTTGACAAGAGATTTACAGTCAAGGTATACTACATCTTCAGCATCTTAGAACCCATTTGTATTTTGCGATCAATGTATTAAAGATTATATTTGAAAAGAATCTTTGACCACAAAGATATTCAACATTTATTACACCATCCATGAAAAAGCTGCTAAAGAGTGCTAGCAAAACAGGAGTCTAACTGCTCACAGACGCACTGGATACAATGCCAGAATCATTATCCATGTAAGTCTAATATCCATAAATATCACTCGATAACTATAATTGATGGAAGTCCATCTTTCAGAAAGGCACTCACTTTGCCATACCCTTTGTCTTTTTTTCCTCCTTATGAAATTCATGCTCATTTCCTACGTGATCTTCCCTGGTTTCAGTTTTTAACCACTGCCTCTTGCTGTACCTTTTCCTGTTACACTAGGGAACCCTTAAGAACTCAGTATTTTCTCTGCTGGAGATACTGTACACTGTAATCAACCTACTACTTAGTCTTAGGCTTTGGATTCTCCAGCCTTCCACAACTTAACAGACTGAGCACCTTTACCTTTCTCACCAAAGGAATTTTCTTCAAGGCTTCTGCAATCTTTAGTCCACTTCATGGCTTTTTGCCAACATTTCGTTCTTTAAATTGTAGATACCTGGCTGCTGTCATTTTAATGTGATTCAGTCTCACAATCTCTACAATACAGAGAGCTTCAAGACAGCCACTAACATCCCACACACTAAATATCTTTCCAGAAACGCTCCTTTCCAGACTGTAGCCCCATCTCTACACCTCTACTGAAGAACATTTTGTCTAACTGTGCTTAATCCAAATCCCACTTCTGCCTCTCCCCTATGCTCATCCACATCATTCCATATCCAGATTTCAACAGCAGTAATTGTTATTAATATTGGCTAATACCAGAATTTATTGCTGGAGGACCACCCAAAAAATGCAAAGTAAGGCAATAACAGTTCCCAAAGACAACAAAGGGCTTGATTAGCCAGACCTCAACCCAATTACTGTAACCTTTATTCCACTGATCAACTCAAACAAACAGTTTTAATCAGAATTGGCCCAGCACCTTTAAAGAAATCCATTTACACTACATGTTTATAGAAAACTGCGGATAAGGGATCACATCAGATGACCTAACATCTACATCAAAGGCAACTTTTAAAACTCACATAGTAGATAAACGATAGAATGAAAAGAAAGGGAAGGAGTAAGAAAAAACACATTAAACCTAAGAGTTTCTGCCTCTAAAGAATGTAGTAGATATAATTATTTCCAAAATAAAAAGTCAGAAGCCATCAATTTTCCACACCTCTTCACTTTTGTGTATTTAACCATCAAGGTATGTACTACAGCCATCTCAACCGCAAGGGCTTTATCTCCCAAGAAGTCACACCTTCCACATCTTCTTGATTTCAGTGGGAACCGTGGGATTTCACAGCATCACAGAAGTGAGCAGCACGTATTTCAATATACTTTGTAGCATAATAAAATATTCGACTGAAAATACGAGATCTAAAAAACAATTACTTTATTGCTTCTTAGAACTTTTTCACTGTAAAATTCAACTCCAAGGTAGTAATTGGCAGGGACAAAATTATGTAGCAATTAGGGCATGACAGCAAAAGCAAACAAGAACTGAAAATGGGTTCGACACTTCTGGTAACAAGCAGGTAATTATCACAGCAGCTTGAAAGGGGCATAATCAACCAAACTGACATCATCCCTCCCACATAATAAAATGTGAAATCCCTTTACGTGCAGTGTAGCTCTTACACACAGCTGGTAAACGCTGCTAGTCTAGTCTCAATGTCTGTGTCTGCAAAGCAGCTGAGGTTACATTTGGGACAGTTCAAGAATGGATGATTATATTTATTAGTTTAGAATGATAATAACGATGACATGTTTTCATCCATTGTGGACTGGAGAGATTATTTCCAGAAAATGGTATTTGATAAAAACACCCTCTCTTCTCTAACTTTGTTGATAAAGTTCCTACGATATAGAAAAGATGTCTGCCTAAATGGCACAGTTACCATTACACCACCACCTACAAGATAAAATAGGTTTAATATTTTTAATACAAAAATAGAAAGTTGCTAGTTTGAAATATGCTCAATTCTTAACCACTACATTTCACCAACAGCACTCTTCCCCCTCCCTGATACTTTTCATTTAAAACTCAGGCATGAGCATTAACTGTTGTCTCAAAGCAGCAGTATCCTGTGGGCATGGCTGTTCTTCATACCAACACGAAGTCTAGCTGTATAACAAATGGTAATGCATTCATCTTTGTAACATCTTTGAGATAATTAATATACAATCCGTAAAAAACATTCATTTATCTGCTGTCCCCTTTTATTTCATTTTATTGCAAGATTCTCACATTCATCAGTGCAGCATTTGGAAAACCCATCACCCCGGCTGACCCAATAGTGGTTGTTTTACTGGTTAGAGTAGATTTGGGGGAAACCTCCTTCTCCTTTTTCTGTATTTTGTATATTCCTAACCTGTGGTGTTCTCCATTTTCTCTCTCTTTGTGTTGACAAATCCATTTACCCCCATACTGTCTGTCAATACCATTAGCTTGTGGCTTCCGCCTTCTTCCAGCTCATTAACAGCAAGGCTGAACCCAACACTAATCCCTACAGCCTGCCATTAACTATTTCAATCCAGCTCCAGTCTTTTAGACAGGTTTCGTTCCTTGTTTCTTGGATACAAGCGAATTCAAACACACTGGAATTGCAGCTCAATTTTTATTGATTTTCAAGACAAATCTCCACAAAACATTTACAGAGTACCTGTACCTATCATTTTGTAAACTGTGCTGCAAGTACCATAAGTAAAATATATGAATTATTAACACTTATTTTCCCATCTTTAAAAGCCCAGCACTAACACATCACAATATGAATTCTTTAGACAATTGTTATCTTGAGCAATCTATTTTTTTTTTTTAATCTATTTTTTTTGTTACCTTGGACAATCAAATTTTTTGCACAAAATTCTCATGAAGATAATCCAAAGCTGGGTTTCTGGATCTCAACTTTTGAAAGTATCAAGGTATTTCTGAGTACCAGCATTCATTTCAGAATTTATATTTGGTGAGCGTTTAGCCTAGACATGGCACGTCTTGACTTGTGGAAGGTTATGTTTACTGGCAAATAAAACAGATGTAGGCACAACAGGAGGTATTTGATTGCTGACTATAATATGTTACTGACATGATAAAGATGTTAACGCTATCCCAAATCTCATCTTTTTTTCTGCATATTTGAACCATTTAAAATTTCAAATTACTTACAAAAGTTTACAATTGTACAAGATCTAACATTTTATCAATAATACTGTTAACTAGAAAAAAAGCGATAAAAGCACAAGTTTACAGATTTAAAACTATACTGTAGAAAGTGAATGGAAACATTGACCTCACAGCTAGAAAAGGTAAAGACTAATTTAAAAAATAAAAAATAAAGAGCCCACAACAATTTTTAAACCAATTGCCATTGAAGACACCTCTTTCTTTTCAAAGCAATGCTTTGCTGAACACTGTGATTTTACTGTGAGAATCTACAAATATAAAACCCAGCTTTATATAAAAAGCTAGCATGGGTCAAAGCAAAACTAACAGGACTTGGACAACGGTCAAATATTCACCTGAAGTAACACGTAAGCTGCATGTACCCTTTACAAATTGAGGTTATACTGTCACAGGCGAGTTCGCAGCCAGGTTCTCCATGCGGGCATGCTAGCAGTTGCATTGGCAGAGAAACAGGGATGAGCAGCTGCAATAAAAGGCGACTGCCTAAGCCATGGCTGCCAGCAGAACAGATCTCCAGAATCATGGCCTTAAATGCCCTGTAAATATAAAGCTAACTAGAAAGTTTCCATTACTAACAAAACACGGGTAGGTAAATGACTAGGGAACGGTTCCTCAGAAGTGATGAGGTGAGAAACCTTCAATAACCTCCACCACCTCTCCTCCTCCATGTCTCTCTGTTCTGTTTCAATGACAGATTCCACTAGAAACGCCTTTTTACCACAAACTTAAGCAACCTACAGCAGCATCCAGGATCTGCCGCATTCAACATATTGGAAAATGGATACTCCAGGATACTTGAATTCTCAAGACTTGGGAGAAAATCTAAGACACTCAGAAATTTCAGGCACTTATGTTTTGGCCTACAAACTGCAAAATTAGCACATAAAGTCAATCGATAGAAGAAAAAAATACTGGTTTCCTTCTTTGCGTCTGGATCCTACAGTGAAGGTAATGTGGTTGCTTCAATGTCCCTAAGGGAAACTTTCTACATCTGAACAGCTGGAAACAATGTTTTGTTGGAGGAAGTACAGTATTTTGGAGTATAGCTCCTCCTAGTAAGACCTCTGACAGGATGCCAGGCAAACATAAAATTAATAATAACGCAAAAAATTTTGCCTTCCCTAGATACAGACATACCCCGATGCCTTACTTTCTTATATCCAGTTATATGGCCCAATTTGCAGGTATGTTGAGGGTTTCACTCTTCCAAAAATTAAACCAAAAGCTGAGGTTTAGCTTCCCTTGGAAAATAAAAACAAACTAGGGCTTCAGTCTCACTAGACATACTCCACATTAGCATGATCCAACATTCGCTTTACTGTAGACTAATACTATGTTGGTAACACACAGCATAAGAACTTCAAATTAAAGAAAAAAACCAAACACAGAAAAGCGTGCTATTAAAAAGAATTGCCGTACAATGCCAATGAACTAATTCTAAGCTTAAATAAAAATTATCATTGAACATGAACTTTATTAGCTAAATAAATTTCTGTTGTTTCACTTCCAAATCAAATTAAAAGAACTTCTAAATGCTTAGCTTTGGATGTGCACAGGAAAATAAAAATATGTAAGTCCAAGAGCCTGACTCAAAACTATCCCACTTGCATGTGCACTGCTTAATAATTAACCCATGTACTTCTTCAAGGACTGTCTGAAAGCCCTTCAGCCTTTTATGCCTTCTGTTATCAGTATCATTCAGAGAATTTCTGTTAAAAGCCTATACAATTCTAAATTATTATGAAAACCTTTTTTTTTCTGGATGAAGGACTACAAATTCTGAAGGCTTCTTCAGTAATTCTTCTTCTCAAGAATTCTGTTCTTTTTTTTTCAAGTTTCCTTCAACATGAATTTCATATTCAGGTTCATTCAAAAGAAATCATAAAAATCAAAGCTATTAAATTTAATACCTAATAAATATATCTATCATCACTATTACAAGGCATGAAAGAATCCATCAATGGCTTTGATATTCTGAATTAATTACAGCATGTTTAGAAGATATACTGCTTAAAAATGAATTGGGGGAAGAAAACCCTGAAAAATTTCACACATTCCTAAAAATCTCAGATAAAAACAAATTTGCTACCCTGTTTCACCAGCTGCAAAATTCAATCTCTGCCACCTTGCACACACTTGAACATTATACAAACTGTGTTCCACATCATTAGGAAAATCATGGGTAAAATACAGTGGTGGTCTGATATGTGACTTACCATCACCTTGAACATAAAGAAAGGTTTCTGTTTCTTTTTATCAAGTAGTTGCTCTGAGCGAGAATTGCAACTACTGATGTTCTTAACACATGTAAGAAAATACTTCAAGATATTAGTTTCTTCAGAGACACAACAGACACTACCAAGGCCAACCAGTTCTTCTACATGACAACTGCATCAAAATAAAATGTACTTAAAATAAGTGTGGCTCAGATAAACAACTACTATGGCCTTACAACAGGGACCCTGTTTAAATAAAGCAAAATTAGATACAGTATTCTCCTACAACCAGATTTTTAATACTTGCACTAAAGCTAAGGAAAACAGTCAAGCTCCTATTACACACTATTTAGAACAAATTTATAAAAAAAGTATGTCTGAAGTCACATCTTAAAAAATTAACAGCCAACAAACTACTTAGAAATTTTTACTCTATTGTTCAGGAAGATCTAAGAATACCAAAATATTTTTTAAACAATAATAGAAAGTCAAGATTTAAGCCACATTAGAAAATCCTCCCCTAAACTTCCAGTTATTGCAATACTTCTTAAGGCAGAGTTTCATGACAAAAATACTTTTTTTGTGTGGCAGAGACATACAAAAGGATTCTTCAGGATGCCAAACACTTTCAGAAATCTCCAGTGATGACTCATCCTGTTATGTATACAAAGCTTTCATATTAAAAAAAAAAAAAAAAAAAAAAAGAGTCTGTTGGCATCAATACAGATTCTCAGTTAGCAACCTTCGACTTAACTGTTATTTCTTGTACAAAGTATTCTAAACACTCTGCAATAAAGTATTTTGGTATGCTAATTCTGGGGAGGAAAACGTGCAACTTAATTTGAATGGCCTTTCTTACACATAGAGCTTCTACTCTAGTTCACAAAGTGCTCCAAGATGGCCTCAAATACAGTTTTTAGGGAGACAGAAATTCTTTGTTGCTTTATGCCAGTTCCTTGCCAGTTGCGCTGATCAACTATTTTGCCAAAACAAGAAAAATAAGTCGTTCAAAATGAGTCCTGATGAGCGTAACAAAAAAGAATCACTTCTTAAAAAAAAGGGGGGGGGGAGGGGGGGGGGGGTAACTGCTCCTAAAAACTTTGAAAAGCTTTACTTTCGGCTGTGCCCTTAGAAGCACTGTTTTAACTCCACCACCCACCCACCCCGACCCCCAAGAATTTATTTATTTCTTTAAATAATCTGTTGTACTGCAACAAAATCAAAATAAACTAAAAATTGGCACCTAAGTGCAAATAATTATAATGAACTACATTACTACACTGACAAGTACTTGCCAGTAGAACATCTTTCTTCTTTTTTATGGAACTTCTTTGAAATGTGGTGGGGTGGTGTTGGTTTTTTTTTTAATTGGCTATTGTTTGCTTTACTTTATACACATGGATGTTTGCAAGATGTACTAGAAACCATGAGTTTCCCACAGTGCTATGTACGATACAAGCACCCAGCACTTTGCTCCATCAAGCTGGATCAGGTCTTTCCAGACCAGGCTTACAAGTGGAGAGGGTCGTTTTCATTCATGCCTGTTCATCTTCCCAGGCAGAAGGCAGCCATGTACAAACCCAGGTAACAGCAGCTGTGGAGCTTTAAATCAAAAAAACATTTACTTTCTGAAACTCAAAATTCACTTTGCACGGGCAGCTAGTCTAGAGTTAGCAACCCTCCCACAGTACTGTCTGGCCAAACTCAAATGAACAGGCAAGACACAAATAATTTCCTTTATGTTCAATCCCTCTAGCCACTCACTTCTCTAATAATTCAGTTGCTAGTGTTGATCCTTTTCTAAATATGGCCACATATGCATAAGAAGTGAGCCTCAGTGCCAGCTATGCAATTTCTCTTTCCCACTGGGGACACACTTTCCAGCATCTCAGATGTTTTCGGAACAGACGCCTCCCCCACCACTGCCACATATACATTTTATTTTATTTCTTATAAACGCCTCTTACCCACAGCAGTTACAAGTGCCAAATCATCTGATTTCACAGCGTGTCAAAAGAAAAGCCAGATCTAAGAACTTATATAGCATTTTCTATCCTTTCTTCTGCAACATGTTGATTTGGAAATAATACTCTTCATTGCTCAAATTCAAACAAGCACCAGAAGCCAGTTGTCCCTCTCCAGTCATTTACACTGATCATAGGATGTGATCAACTATACCATGTTTCCATTAAGTTTATGTTTTTCATAGGTACTGTCAAGGCTATACCTGATCAAAGATACAAATTAAATTTGTGGATTCATGCTACAAACCTTTGAGCTTGAAGCACACTGATTTCCATGGTTCACAAAAAATAAACCTAAAGAACAGTCTGGTTTCTTCTACTTCCAGACAAGATAAGAAGGCTTGTCTTAGAAAGCATAACTAAATCCTTTTGATTTTTTTTAATTTAGTTGTAAGATTTGTTATTCTCTCGTGATTTATATACTACCATAGGTGGTCATGGCAAATTACCAACATAATTTACGGTGATTCTCTGACTGTAAGACTAACTTATTAATTAAATAAAAAACAAACAAACAAAAGACAACAGCCTTCAGTAGTGGCAAAGCAGAGATATGGGAAAACAAGAGATGCCCCCAGTCAACAAAAGGAGCTTCATATCTGTCTTTAGAAGACCATGCTTTAAAAGAAAGCAGACACCATTTTAATTAACGGGCATTTAATCACCAGTTGATGTAAGAGGAGAAAGGAATAACGGAAAGCCAGCTGAATGCAGCGCATCCTCAGCAGAGGTTTGAATATGGCTGGGGCTTGGGGTGGCGAACAATCAGCCTCACAAACAAGAGACATTTCAAACACACAGCACAAACATAATGGACAGTCCAGCGCAAAGCAGGGGCTTGGCTCCGTCTAACAAACAAAAGGGGATACCTTAATCATATTTTAATGAGTGTGTGCATGTGACCTGATCCATTAAGACACTGAAATGCTGCTGCAGTTACCATACAGCCACCATGGCGTTTGGTGGCTAAACTCAAACTGGCCACTACAGCACCCTTGAAGAAGGAAAAATAACTAAAGCTGCAGCAGCTTTAGTTGATAACAGTATTAATACACTGGGGGTGTTAAAGATCTGTAGATCCACAGACACCAGCGTGATCAAGTGTGAAACCTTAAGTCACGGATAACCAGTTCTATCAGGAAACATAATATGCAGAATAATCAAAACTATTTGCGGTCTTTATACAGAACAGGTTCATCATCCATATACAAGTATTACTGAACTAATAGAATTAATCAAAACCTAAGCTATGTAACATAGACATTTCACATCAAAAACAAGATCCCATGATTCATTAAGGCTGCAAAAAGTGAAAAAAATGTACTGCCCCAAGAATGACAAGAAAACTTGCCAACAGTCCAGACATTCTGCTTTTGGAGTCCATTTGTCTCTTAATGCTTTCAAAAAGCATTCCCATTACACACACACAGACACACACTTCCTTCAGTTTAAATAAAATTTCACTGATGTAACCTGGTGCTCTCAACTAGGTCTTTGATATTTGTGCACCTCTGAAAAGTATACAGTCTGGTTTTCCCACACATTCATCTTCATGTTTCTTGATAATTATAAATACAATTCACACTGAAAAGGTGATCACAAAATTAGCGTTTACTGTCTCTTCCAACACATACTACACGGCACTTATGCTAATAGGGAGAAGGTTCAAGAAAATCCCAAGTAAAAGGGAGCTGTTCTCAGAATATGCGGTTTAACTGTGGTACTCCATGCTCAGCATGTTGAACATTTGTGTGATTGAGGAGAAACTGGACACATTCAAAGGAGATACCCAACGCTTAACAGATCTTGACTCCACAGATCCCTCAATTCTTTCCCAACCTTCCACAACTAGTGGTCCAGGGAAGTATCATTACAAAATTATTCTCTTTTTATTTTCCTTCCCAGGCATTTGCTATTAACCACTGCAGAAAACATGACGATGGGACACCCAGATCTCTGATCTGACCCAGCGTAAGTGCTGTTGTGAAACAGAAAATTTCTTCACATTACCTTACAAACAGACTCTGAACCAAAAGCTAGGAAAACAAAGGTCACAATATTGCCCAAATTACTGTGACATGTAAAGACCAATCTTTGACAACACCAACCTCCATTTCCAGCCTGGTATTTGACATCCTGAACTGCAAATAATGAACACACAATTATGTAGCCTTCAGTAGTTTACTCAAAGTTTCATACCTCTAAAAGACTTGTTCCTGATTTCTGACCAGAGACTCTCATGCAGTCTTACAGAGAATCAGTTCTGTATGGTGGGAGGCAGAGGGGAGGAAAGCAAAAAAAAAATAAATGTCTGAGCATCCTATATACCTTCCCATTCAGTGGACGGCTTATTAGGATCTTCATCCATACTGCACTGATATAGTCAGGCAGTCATTATCCACCACAGTAAAAAAATAACTTCAAGGACAGCAAGCTTCTTGCCATACAATCACACTTTTCAACAAGATGCTTTCACAGTCAAAAACCACCTACTTTTCTTATATTTAAGCAACACTAAGCCCTTCTGACAGCTCAATGGATTCTCCTAAGTCACCAAATTCCTGACGAAGCCTTAGAAATAACCCAAGCATCATGTGTTATGTCACTGAAGAAAGTAGTCAGCTGACACTCTGTTGCTATCTTCTAATTTGAGATAAACCTTACCTTTTATAGGGAATTTATAATATTTTGCTTTTTGTAGTCCATTAAATGACTACAGGGAGAGACTTATGGGAGTTTATTTTGCCCCCCCAACCCTGGATCAAGTAATATAGTTAGGTAACAAACAAGCTCCTGGACACAAAAGCTCTTATTTGAATGTTACGCAGATTCTCTAACCTTCAAAGTTAAAGCTGTGAACCTATCTGAGAAGACTGGTAGACATCGCTTGTAGAGAAAGCTGAGGGAAAGCTCATAAGATGGTTGTCTCCTGGGGATAAGAGATGGAATAAGAGGCAATTTATTATCTGTGGAAACAAAGAGGTGAGCTTTAGGGCAGAGGTGCAGGAAAGATATTAGAGTATGATTGTATTTTTTCATTTGTCTATTTGTTGCACCCATGACTTTACCCAACCCACAAATCCTGATTTTCAGCACCCAGGCTCATCCTTCTGATTAAATTTGGCATGCATCCTTGGAAGCCACAAACAAAGAGTTAAGGACATAAGTGTTATAAGAAACAGTTAGTATATACTGACTGTGGGCGAGTTCATCCACAGACCTAAAAGTTGCTTAATTTCATCTATCCACTTTCCGTGAGGATGTGGTGAATGTTCATGAGGAAACACGGTGAAAGACAAAGTATATTATGCAGAATGCTATGATCTGGATGACTGCCTTGGAACGCATATACCAGGGTGGCCATGGAGCTCTGTCAGCAAATTTCACTTTTGCTGCTCAAACACAATCTGGGTATAGGATCATCTGCAGAAAGTTTGCTTCTGATAGGTTTAGCAGGCTTAGGAGGCTGTTGGATGAAACGGAGGAGAGATTCCAGCACAGATTATTTCAAGATACATCGTCTTTCATTACAGGTTGCAACGACTGAAAAGATTGTGCAGACTGATTTTGGACTCCAGATGTTGAAGGTGCTTTCTGTACTGACATGAAATGCTTGTGGGGCAGCTGCACACTGTAAAAAAAACAGCACGTGTCTCCCT
The DNA here is from genome assembly GCF_017639655.2 of Falco naumanni. Classification (NCBI taxonomy): domain Eukaryota; kingdom Metazoa; phylum Chordata; class Aves; order Falconiformes; family Falconidae; genus Falco; species Falco naumanni. Next base: position 54,953,152 of record NC_054057.1, on the reverse strand, counting down.
ATGTGTGCCCAAAAGCTCGACTGTATTACTCAGTTACAACAGTTTTATGTAAGATGCAGCCACTCCCCTCCATTCTTGCTTCTCTTACAGCCTTTAAGTGACATACCACCACCACCGCTTCTCTGCCCCTAACTATACCACTACACCACATCTTTCAAATTTCTCACAAATAATTCAATGCCCAGAGGATGCTACAGAACAGTCAGAAAAAAATCATCCTTACAACTTGCTGAAGAGACCACAACCATCATTGACTTTTCTATTACAAAGAAGATCTTCAAGACAGCCCTCCCCAGAAAAAGCCTCCTGCTCTTCAACTACAAATGTATGTTATGCACCAGGAGAACCCACAAAGTAGCTCTTCTTTATCTGCTTCCTGGCCTGAAAATTCTTGCACAGGAGATGGTGAAAAATACAAGGACTGGATGTGGAATCCTACATTCAAAAGTATTCAGCCCTACACTGCTCTGATAACATTTAACACATAGTATCAGTACTTAGGATGCTGCTGTGTGTTTGATGAAACTGTGTATCAGACAGTAGGCTGTGTCTCAGAGGCATGAAATACACATCTAGCTCAAGAAGAACACAAGCAAATAAGCCCAGTTCTCACCCAGTGGCCTAGACATGTCCTTTTCTTTTTTGTTTTTTGGTTTGTTTTTTCTTCTCTACAAACAACGGAACTGTGATTCTTGTCAGTATCTGAAAGCAGTGGGAGTAAAACATGACTAATTGGCCAGTAAAAGAATAATACAGAAATCAAGGACAAGTTTATGCAATTTATAATTCTTAAGATTTCAGCTCAGCACTGTTTCACAGAATCTCAGTTGACAGAAAACTAATCTCACATTTTCTTGAAATTTGAAGAATGAAAAACTATTCTGCAATGCCTGCTTTATTTTTTCTAATGCATCCTGTTCCCCACACTTCATCATGCAGAGCAGCAATCATTTAGCACTATTCAAAAAAGCAGATACCGAACAGACTGGACTATCAAATTCTTACTTATACTGATGAGTGTTTACTCTCATGACTATTTTATTTCAATGGAAAACTTTCTATTGACTTCAGTTGTCTTTGAAACAGAATTGTGTACCTTAGAGAATACCCCATCATCCTGATTAATAATTAAATGAATCCATACAGTACTCATTCACTGACAGCTCTTTATCTGGAGGTCCAGAAGCACCAATAATGAAAACTCCTCTGTAGTACTGGTGAAGCTGTCAGCAGCAGATGTCGAAGATTAGGCAGCCGTAAGGAAAGAAATAAATATATAAATAGAATAGAGGATTGTTTACATATGAACTGTATGTAGGACTACCAACGATCAAGAGAACCACCTCCCCCTAACCTTCATTTCTGCCAGCTCTCACCAGAGAAAACAGCAGCAAGCAATCTTCACCAACAGGGGCGAACGCAGCAGATGTCACAACCGGCAATAGCAGTTTCTGGCTATACACCACAGTTCAGAAACCCTGACTTTCCGGTAACATACTAAACAGAAGTCAACGAATTTCAAAACATCCCCAAGGGAGGCAATAGAACTGCCTAAAATAGTAGCTATTCACCGATTCAGCTCTAGGATTCCAAAACTTTCTATGGAAGAGTGACATAACCATCTCAGTAACCGAGCCACAGCCACCAAGGCAGATGCAATAGCTATGTGTATTTCTGAAACATGGAAGAAAAAAATGATTAACTTATAAACTCCTCATAGCTAAACATTTTACACCATTCTAGGTGGATTTTACTACCTGAAGACAAGTAGGGGGGGGGGAGGTGGTGTACGTATTTAATTATTTTATATTTTGTACACTAATACATAAACTAAACAACATATACAGGCCAGGCTCCCCTCCCTAGCCCTGTTCCGGGAATGTGTTCGCGCAAGACTGCACCCTGCCTGATCCACACAAACCACCTCGGAAATCTTCCAGGCTTCCTCACCATCACCCTCCCAAGAAGTATACTGCAAATTATAGTAGTTGCTAGTTCTGGAGTGTGTAACACTGTCTTTACATCATTCGTTAAACTGTTTTATTTTTCTTCATTTAAAAATCTCTGCTTCCTTTAACAAGGTGAGAACAGAAGATGACATGGGACAAATGGAAGGGAAAAGATGGTTAAATACACAAGAAAAGAGACTGCTCACAGGCAAGCTACTGCACCAAGATGGATTAAGGGGAAAGAAAAAGACTGAAGCCCATGCTTTTCATCCTCAATCTCCCATCTGTCTGAAAGATTACGTTCCTGCAACTCTGAATTCCTCTTCTGATCACTGCAAACCCATGATCCTTCCAAAAGCCCTCTACCTTGCATTTGTACCTAGTCCTATGTGCAATTAGCTTTCTACTAAAATACTGTAAAACCAAAGTGACACTTTTCAACGAGAAAAGTCTGTCAAAGGTTAAAACAGTACTCACTGTTCGACCTAGACCTCCATTTTATGATAGTTCTGAACATACAATGAATGACTGCGACTAAACCCTTTGTACACAAGGCAAGCCAAAGCTGACATGGCAGTGACAACACCTAGCACACCATCTATTTCTTTGGCCCCGATCAAGCAACCTTTGAGAAGATTAGAAAGTATTCTAGACTCACTCCCTCATCACTCTCCTTAACCACCATAAGCATCTTCTTGCACACCAAACTCATTCTCAATGGTGCCACAAAACTGTACTGACAACATCGCCCAACTCAAACAGAAGTGCAAGGTGACTAAAATAAAGCTCGAACCTTAGTCCTCCTTCTCCCTGCTCCAGCTATGCTGTCCTTGTACAGTCACATCCACCACACCCCTTCCCCCTGCCCCATTCTCTTTGTTCTGCCAGTTACGTCATATCCTTTCACCCTGTTCCTCATGCTTGGAAAAAGCCTTCAAATCCCATCAAAATCAGTATCCTCACAATTAATTTTGATTCAAAGAAGATAGATTTCTGCAGAACTGTAAGCATAAATAAGAATTTTGCTTGAGGATTTTTGAATTCTGGAAATAACACAGCACGTTCTCCTTCTGGCCTAATCCCATCTCAAGCAGATCCCCCATGGAATGATTATTCCGTAACTGCCCACTTCAGAGGTGGTCACGTTTTTCTCTGTGGCATCTGATGTTAGACACTAACAGGGGGCAAGAGTCTAATTTTGATCATAAGCTGGTTAGGGCAGAAGCCTAACTACAAACCAGGCAATAATAACCTGGTCTCACATGCACGTTTTCCTGAAGAGAGTCTTACAAAAGCAATCTACGGTCTCTTTTTACAGCACTGGGGCATGAAAATGAAAAATAAGAACAAAAAAGAAAGGGGGAATTAAAAAGAAAAAAAAGAAGAAAGAGAAAGGGATATCTGGATTAACAACAACAGGGAAGTGTTTGTGGTTAGAAGGAATATTGAGTTCCCTGTAAAACAAAGAATTTACCCCTGAAACAGAATTATACCCAAGAATTGCAAGTCCTGGCTAAACAAACAAATAAATGCACAAGCAGACTTGTCTTCCATGCCTTCACCTTCTACAACCGTCTAGTTAAGTAAATTACTCAAGTATTTACCTTTCAATGCTTGGTAACTAGGTTGAAAGCATGGGTCAAAGCAACCAATGTGAAATCTTTTATTTTCTAGCTATATTACAAAAGCACCATCAGCACAAGCCACGCTTACTGTGTAAAATTTCAACAGTGAATACAGACAAGAGGGAGACTTCACCGAAGAGACAGACAGAAATGCAATGCACTATGACTAACTTTCATCAGATCTTATGGAGGAGTCAAATTTCCTCCATATGTGCAATATCATCTATACTTACGCCTGGAACTGGACATCAACTTTGAGATGAAAATAAATCCTAACAAGGGCACGTATGACTACGATCCATTTTTTAAATCAAAGCTATTTCCAAAGGAAAAAGCTTAACTGTGATGTTTTGCCACTCATTTTGATATGCGTCTACATCTAAGATGTTCAGAAAAAATCTGTAAAGACTACTCGGTCAAAGACACATCTGTTGGCTGAATACATTCCACATCAGATCCCTAAACACAAAGATCTGAACACTCTTAAACAGAAGGCGCTCACCTATTCCCAATACTACATGACTGTTTATCATGCTGGTTTCCCTACCGAATTTCTGTGACATTTCCTGGTTCACCTAAGCCGTCCCAGAGAGCACCGCTGCGGCACAGCAAATGCCACGAATCGCAAGAAGACATCTGATATCGGTGATATCACACGCTGGGATACTGCCAGAGAACCACAACACGCCAAAAGGATTTCAGAGGAAAGACAGAATTATAAAAGACTAGCTAAAGGACCACTGTCAAACTGGTTTTTAATACTTCTTTCTGAAAACACCCTACCTAGTTTCCAGAAGCCTTAGTAATTACCAAAACTTGAACAGCCCGAATTAAAAAAAAAAAAAAAAGTATCTTTCAGCTCCTTTAGAGTATGCTTTTGACAACACTCCAGAGCCAGTTTCCCTTCTTCCCTTCTGCACGTTTTATACCAAATGGTCTACAAAGTATATACTACTCCATACTCAGACTCTTCCATCCACACATTTAGAGCAGGAAAAGAGAACTGCAAAGCCGTAAGATTTGAGAGCAGTGACAATAACAGAGCACTTTTACCATTATTCTTTTAAATAGCTGACTAAATTTCAGGCTGGAAATACCCTGTAAAGCACATGCTGAATTGTCCTTTTAGCCTGAAACAAAAGCAGAAATCAATACATGGCTGCTTTTCATTTTTGCTCAGCCGTTTACCTTTAAGAGATCATTTTCAGGCAAGTCCAATGAACAGTCACATTAAGAAAGTATACATGATGCAACTACTTTCTACTGGCATATTATGTAAATGACAATAATGCCACCCCCTGCCTTCCCCCCAGAAAACCTCTCAAAGACATTTTGCCAAAACTTGGCAGAAGTTTCTGTTTGGGAATTAATAATACAGAAGAAAAGAAGAAGTGCGGGAGAAACAAAGAAAAAAGGATCTAAGTCAACCGAGTATGCTGTCTATAAAATAGTAATACCAAAATTCAGTAACAATTCCTACAAGAAATAGAACAGAGTATTTTGCCCTAAAAGCACGTAGACTTAATATCGACAATATTATGTATTACTTTGCACAGAGTAGATACAATGTAAGAAGAGTAGAGTCACAAAACAGTTTACAAAGACAACCTGCAAGTGAGGTACGCAATTAAAAACTACATATACTCAAGCTCCAAGTATATTATCAAAAGAAAGGACATTTACAATACAGTAGTAAAGGAAGCATACATCAAATACTGTAAAAATAAATGTAATCACTAGTGAAATTAACGAATGGCTAGCATAGATGCAGCTGATCACATCAGCACTGAGTATATCTTGTCTCCTGCCTCCGTTTGTCTCACAAGTAGATGGTTAAAATATTTGCACTAAACAGTCTGGGAGCTGCATTTTTTTTCCATAGCGAGTGTATTTTATTGTGCAGGAACATCAAACACAACATACTAACATCACCATAATGTACAAAAAAATGCCACAAAGACCTCTACATGTAAGCTCCAGCTCAGTAACTGTTTCTTTCAATACACAGTATCTTACACAGTTGCTGAGAATCTTTAAATGTCTGCCTATTTGTTTCAGTTTTGCAACAGGAGTAATAACCCACTACTTCTTTATTTCTTCAGATGCAAAAAAGGCAAATTATTTTCATACTGATCCTCAGTTCTTTCAGGAACTCTAACTATGCCAAATAACACTACGCTAGAAAATGGTGAGTTTAATAATAAAACTATACTAGCTGAGGAATGCTCTTCAATTATGTAATGAATACAGTTACAGCATTAACTAATGATTCACTGGTGGGTATCTAGTATTTAGTGTCCAGGATTAGGTACATGGCTGAAACAGGTTTTTAAGAAAAAGACAAAACACTGTACAGATTAACTGGGTTATATTTTTAAAGTGTAGGTTGCTTGAGGGTTTTGTTTGTTGTTTTTTAAAAATCAACCTGATACAAAGTAATCCCATTGAAAAAAAGGAGAGTCGGCCTCTCATTTTGTCGATATCAAAAAGCAAAACCAAAATAAGACTTTTTTTTTTTTCCTTTACAGTTGGTATCAAGTTTGCTAAAGCCAGCCAGTTACATAACACTTACTTTGACTTACAACCTATTTGCTCACTGCTCATACAAAAATCATCATATATGATGGTCTGGATATCCATTATGCGCTACAAATATAGTAAGTTTTTTTAAAAAAATTTCTTTCTTTGAATTTAGAACTACAGAGAAAGGCAGCTGGATCATCTAAAATTAATACTAAACAGGTAAGCTTTGAAATCATGCAAAATTAAAATGGCACTCTTTTCAAAACCCGTGTGTACAGAGGACTTCAAAATATTTCAGAAAAATTAATCCTATCTCATTTTTCCATCAGTCCAGAATTCACACCAGGAAACGAAAGTGCTAAAAAAAAAAAAAAAAACAGGAAAAAAAAAAAAAAAGAGTTGCGCTATAGCTAACCATATAAAGTCATAATTATAAAAGAATATGTGTGTGTGCGTGCAGACACACGTGTGTGCCATAGGTGTGCAGGGGGAAGGCATGCCCAGATGACTGCCTGCCGAGCTCAGGGCAGACCCGAGCTGGGCTTTTGTGTTTCTTGTTTCTCCCACCCCACCCCCTCCTTTTTTTTTTTTATTTTTCCCTTTTTTTGTTGTTTTTTTTTTTTTTTAAAGGTCGAGGATTACCTAGGGAGTGTGTTACTTGAACCCCCGTACCCAGGTCTGATTTGGGGTGCGGGGTTTGAGGGTTTTTGTGACCCAACGCCGCAAGGTCCCCAAGCGGCAGCGGCGCCCGGGTCCCCCCGGCAAGTTTCTCGGCCGGGTCCCGGCGGCAGGTCCCCGCAGCGCTGCCCCCCGGTGCGTGTGTCCCCCCCCCCCGGGAGTCACCCCGCGGCCCGCTCCGTGCCCGCTGTCACAGTTTGCCCTTTAATACAAAGAAGTTGACCGTACTCACCCCCGGCGAATTGGTTTTGCGCGACATAGCCCAGCCCCGCGGAACCTCTCACAAATCCCCTCTGGAAAATGGAGGGGCTGGCATCGGTGCCCGCCCGTACGATCCGGAGGAAAGAGAAGTTATTTACATGTCACGGCCCGAGCCCAGCGCCGTGCGGAGCCACCGAGCGCTCAGCACTGCCCGCGATCAGCCATGTTACGCCGGAGCCCCGCCGCTCGGTGGGAGCGCTCCCCGGCACTGCCCCGGGGCCTCGGCGCGGCCGGGCGGGCGCGGCGCGGGCGGCGCTACAGGGCCCCCAGGGCGGCGCCGCCGGGGGAGCGATTCGCCACGGCCCCGATCGCCTCGGAACTTCGGCTCCGGGATCCTCCCCGAACCAGGCTGGAGCCGCCGGCGGAGGAGGGCGGAGGGGGGGAGGGGTGCGGTGGGAAAGGGGAGGGGAGGGGAAAGGGGAGGAAAGAAAAAAAAAAAAAAAGGAAAAAAAAAAAAAAAAAAAAAGCCGAGCGAGAGAAAGTAGATCCGACGCAGCCGGGCGCCGCCAATGTGCGGACCGGAGTCCTGCGGCAGGAGCCGGGGCCGCCGCGCCGCCTGCGCTAGCGAGGCACAACGGCGGCGGCCGGAGGCGCAGCGCCCCCGCCGGAGGCTCCCAGCGCCCGCCCCCGCCCCGCACCCCCGGCGGCGGGCACGGCGCGGCGCTGGCGCCCAGGGGGGCCGGGGGCCGCCGCACGCCCCGGCCCCGCGGAGGCGGCCGAGCCCGGGACGCGGCCCCGGCAGCGCCCGGGCTGTCCCCCCGCAAGCCCCTGTCCTAGAAGCACCTTCCCCAGCGCGGGCGGGTGGCAGCGCCCCCCGTTCCCTTCCCCCTCCGCCCTTCCCCCAACGCCTGCACTTGCCCGTTCAACAAAGCAGCGCGACGGAAAAGTTACAAAACGTTTCCATAGATGCCGCTTCCCTGGCCGGCCCCTCCTCGGATGGTGGGGGCTGCTCTGGGAAAAAGAGGATTCCAGCCGTAAAGATTAAGGTGTGACTTCGGGGACTCGCTTCCCCCTCCCCACCCCCACCCCCACCCCAAGCCCTTTTTAACAGTTTTCAGGCTGCTCTACACTTCTCCAAAACCAGTCTGGAACGGACAAGCTAGGAAAGCAAGTCTGACAAATGTCCATCTACAAACGCCTCTTTCCTAATCCTTCAAAAGGTCCTTGGCCAATTTTCTATTTGCTACAGGGAGAAAAACAAATCCAGAAAACATTGCGCAACTATCACTTCACTCCTATCGATAGATACTCGCAAACCAATCGGTCTGGCAACTGAAGTAGTAATGCAACTACCTTTGTTCGACTTTGCATAAAACCCTGAGATGGCTGTTGTGTAATGCTTCCCTTCGGTCAATCTTTTGTAAGTTTTCTTAAAATTTGTTTAAGTATCAGACATCTGCAAGACACAGGTTGACACGTTGACAACAATAACCTGAGGTATCTGCCAAACAATAATAAGGCCATGCATTACCCCTATTTTCTCACTCATCTGAATTATTTTTTTGAATTAAATTCTCTTCTGTTACACCAAGCTACAACTGGACATACTTAACCTAAAGCACCTTTGCCGTGGACAAGCAAATAAGTTCAGTTATTGCCTTATCAGTGCTGGTTAGAGAAATTCTCAATACATGCACTCAGGACCTCAAAAAGACCATTTCACCTCTAAGATGGATCAAAACCACCCCCAAACCTCACACACAGTGGGACCTACCCCTGCACAGAGAGTGGACCGACGCTGTCTTTTCAATTGAAACAGGCTCTAGGTGCCTGGCCTACAGGAAGGTTTTTATCAAACCAATTCTCCAGAGATTAAGATAAAATTTTAAAAAGAAAGCACTCACATAAAAAAATCTGCAGGTGTTTACTCTGAAACAAGTAACTATTGTATAAGAGCCACCGTGCCATGTTAGTACAGGTACGGACACATAAATATATTTAGTTACAAGGAGCTATCAAGCTACGGCTTATCAGCACATCTCTGGTAACCACATGTATTAGCACACTCAGTCTGCTGCAATGAGAAGGTTAAATACGTTAGTCTAAACTTCAGCGAAGGTGGCAAATGTCAGTATTTTATTTTCCAGTAAGGATTGGTTATTTTTGTCCCACCAACAAGTGGTGACTTGAGAAACCACAACTGAGACACTCATCAGTTTGCCTGTTCCGTTTAGCATTCATAGCCCTTTGAGTTTCATCAGGACAACCCCCCTCTTGGATACACATCTCCATAGAGTTTAAACATTTTTCTAACCAGACATTCTGAGATTAACTAAACTAAGCTCCTCTTAAACCAAAGAGGATACACAACAGTAGACAGAAGCTGTGTATTTTCCAAATTGCATTAAATAAAATGAGTTTCTGTGTTTATACATAGCAGGTCAAGCAAGGCTAGAGCACCAACTTTACTCTATGTCAGTTATCCCGTAACTGCCTATTTATATAAGGTTCCACTACAACACTGGTGCGGTCCCTTCTGAGACGATCACCTCTGCAGCATCACCGACGCATCAAAAATTCACAAAGTTGTTTGTGCTGCTGTACCTTAAACCTGTAGATATTTTCAAACACGTTACACTCCACCAGAAAAAAAAATGCATGTTTTAACATACCAGGTCACCTGACCCATTTAAGTATGTTAGCACAAACAAGACACGTTGCAATTTAATAATAGCTGGTTAAAATAATAATAATAAATTACTCTCAGTACTTTTCCCTACTGTTCACGTGACCCAAGATGCAAGCTAACAGGTATGAAGTCATATTAGCTGGCCTTGTTCTTCCCCAGAGCTTGGAACATGGAGCTGCATTTTCCCTCATATGAAAGATGTGAGATTTAGTTCTTTTACTGTAAAAGCAGATTAACTGTCATAAAAATCTCAGTAACGACAAAACTGTAATCTTACTACAGCACAGTCAGACATGGTCCAACACCGGTCATGTTGACTAATTACTACTTTGCCACACATAGTGCCCAGAAGTTGCCTTCAGTAGGATTATACAAGGAGCTGAAGGAACCACTCAGGGTAGTGTTTCACGTTCGGCAGCAATTCTAATTGAAGCTGATCGCACCCCATGCCTCTTCTTCCCAGCCTCTGAACTGTGCCCATTCAGCTGTATCTTGGATCCTGTTGTGACCCAAACGAGTGGACTGATCCTGCTACAGGGTAACCCAGCAAGCAGCAGTGGGGCCGGACGCTGAAAGAAAGCAAAGCAATTTTGCCTGCATCGATTCCCTGCCCCGATTCACACGTCTCCACAAACATGTGTCACCATGATGGCAAGGCAGAAACTGTTTAAGCCAACGCTTCTGCCAAGAAAATGTACATGGGAAAAAATGGGATCAGTCATCTCTCCTAAGGCAGACTTTTTTTTCCTGTAAGCAACAGAAGCGATGGATTTAATGATTAAGATAAAAACTTATGTCTATGCATATGGTGGACTGTTTTGTTCCAAACTCAATCTGATTAACTCAAGGATAACAAGTTTTCCTGAGTTAATCAAGGCACGTTTAGCAAAGCATGCCTAAACTGTTTACGATAGTTACAATTTCTAACTTCTGAACAATGTTACTCCGCAGCAACCAAGAGAAATTCAGACATAGATACATCACCCTTCCTGAACAGTCCCATCTAAATTTCAGGTGCAATACATAAACAAATAAGAGACAGGGGCTCCACAACTGAAGTATTACTTCGTTACTATAGCTAGGTCATACATTTGATTTGGTACTTCATTGACTTTAAAACATACAATGATGAATGTATTAAGAAGCACAAAAATGTGCCTTTTTTGAACATGTGTTTCTTCTTAACTTTGTTGACCTGCTATTTTCATGATCTTCAATGGGTTTGTAATAATATTATAACAGAATCGTAAAACTTGAGATTAAGCCTGAAGTATCTAGCTCCAAAAGGACAAGAAGCAGAAAAGGAAACTCAGATATTTTTCCTTAGCCTGGCAATTCTACTGAGATGTAAAGGCAATTTACCTTCTAGCACCCTTTCATGCTTCCATGCTACATAGCAACTTCAACCACGCTCTTCTGTGAATACAGTTTCTCTGTGAATTCCACTTTTCATGCCAAAGCATAGATTAAATAGGAGTAGTCTGACTTCTTTTTTTATTGCATGTGAAGGGTTTTGGAAGTTCTTCGTTTCTAACCTCTACAAAGGCAGCCTATGGAGATAGACTTAATTTCTAAAAGTAAAAAGAAAACCAAACTAAAAAATAAAGGTTCCATACTGTATTTTTTCCTCTTCCCTACACTGTCTCTTCCTGTAAGCATGAACCAGATCATATCTGGAACCCGAGGTAGATCAGCTGCATGCCATACAGCCAAGAAATACATTTAGTGCATCAACTACATACCCACATTAACATACTATCATAAATTTGATTTAAAGCCATTACATCTAAGATGTCATGTCTAGCAAGCATGCTATTAGAAATAAAATTTGAACAGTAACATAAGTTAGGTAACTGAAATAGCTTTTACATAGAAAGCATCAAGTTGTGTCTATGCTTACAGCTTTGACAGACAAGTTTTGGCAATTGTTACTGAAAAGGCTCAAGGTGTCGGTCTTCCCTGATGTCTTCCCATGCTTCAGCCAAAGGTTACCATCCCTGCATCCCTGACAGAGATGGCAGAACAGGCCATTTCAGTGCAAAGCCTACCATTACACTTAATTCACTGATGAATGTGAATTTGAGGTAGAAACCCTTAATAACAAGCTGGAGCGCACCCTTTTGCCTCTATGGCCGATACCTTCCCACAGAGCACCAGCACTGATGTCTCAAGGTAGCTTGAGCTCACAAAGTGTCACCAGATCTTGTCCAGTAACACAACGCAAAAAGTGGTATCAGCGGAGAAGCATAGGCTGTATCAGGTTAAAAAGCACTCCTGAAAAAAATCCTTGAAATAAGAAATATAGGTCTTCAAATCTCGTACTACCTCTCCTTACTCAACTTCTTCACCTTCCCAACAGTACTATCTGACCTGGTGTTGAAGTAGCATGGCATGTGGTGCTTTCTTACAGAAACACTGCACACGAGTCTCATGACCCGTGTCCGTTTTACATTACTACTAAGCACTGGTGTGAGTAAACACTGTTGTGCAAGTGAAATAATGTAGTACCGCTTACCAGAAAGGAAAATAAAGGGGTGAGCAAATGAATTCAAAAAAACCCTAAAACCCAGTATAGATGAATAAACTACAAGTCGAAAAAATGCAAGAAGAGGGAGAAAACAGGCAATACCTAAACACTCACGGGCCATCAGAAAATGACTCATTGCTAATGACATGCATTGTTAGCTGCTAGTACAGGCAGGACAAAATTGTTTTCAACAGCGCATGATGGATATCCAATGAGAATACAAATTCTGACATATTTTCTTTAAATCAATTAAAATAGCCCTACCCTTTTCTAGCAGATAAACTTTTAAATATACTCTTGAAGAAAATCTGGAATGCCAGATGACACCATTTGGGGGGGGGGGGGGGGGGGGGGGGGGGGCGGGGAACAACCCGTAGTAAGGAAGCAATAATTTATTTAGTATATGTGGAATCACACAGATTAATAGATAAAGCAGGTATCACATCACAGAGGGAATAAGAAACACAGACAATGAAACAAAGAGATTTAGTAAACAATTTTCTTTCAAGAAATAAGACAGGAAAACACCTTCTACAAAATAAAGGTTATTACATATAATTCACTGTATAAAAGCAACGGGTACAACATAAACAATAGGCATGACCATCAGAAGGGATGCTCATAGATCAGGACCATACAATAACTCAGGATGATAAAGACCTCAAAGGCCAGCTGACCCAACCTCCTGCTTAAAGCAGGTCAGACAGAGCCAGTTCCCAAAACGGTTTACCAGTATTTTTGAGGTTCAATTTGTTGTTTACACAGCTGTGTAATTATACACAGTGATGCAATCTGATGGTGGGACCCTATTAGAAATAACTTATGCCCTGAAGAAACCATGCACAGACAACAGGGATCAGGGCACAAAAGTGATATTCCGATGGCCTAAATCACACCTAAACCCCTTTGTCTGGCATTTCCTATTACATGGCTCTAAGGAACATCCTGCTCAGACCTTAGTCCCTCTGAATTGCATTTCAGAGATACCTAGTTCTCTCTTCTGACTAAGCATAAAGACTTCAGCAGAATTTGAGTACACTTCCTCCTATTCATTAGTATGCTCCTTTATAGTAGTAAAATAAATATCATTATTCTTTTAAAGCTTTGAAACAAAACAATTCAGAGACCATTACAATACTGCCGAGAAAGAAACCCAGGTGGCATGACTACAGGAGCTAGAATTCAGTCTCTGCCCTGTCCCCAAGGCCCATCACTAACAGCTGTTATGGAATATGCTCCCACACCACATGACATGGTCACATCCCTGCAGCTGTATATTCCTTTGGTTTGGGCTACATACTGGGGGATGAAAAGGGGAAAAAAAACAACCAAAAAACCTAAAACCCCCAGAAAAACTTAACTTGATCTAACAATATTTATAGTCTTCAGATAAAAGCCAGCTAACAAATGTCTATCACAGTATTTTCCAAAATTCTAATCAAACAAGAAAAACAGTGTACCTTAGAAGATACAGGATGGCTGAGAGCTCCAGCTTAAACTCAACAAGTTCATACATGTCCAAGCCAGTTATGACTTCACGTTCTTGAACTGTGAGCATGTTAAGTAAGCATAGACAAGAAACAGTCATTGGTCTAAAAAAGCCTTTAAAATAACATGGTCACGCTAACAATTTAAAAACAGGTTCTTTTTGCCTATCAAGACAGCGTAAAGCAAGTAAAATGAAAAAAGACACATTAATTCAAAAAAGTAAACTGAAAATATTCTTAAACCAGTATTTACTTGCAATAAGTTATCAGTAATTTAAACCCTCACTGACAGTGTCTGGTTAACAAGCCTTGAGATCAAGATTTTCTGCTTGTCCATAAAGTCGGTATATAATCAGTAGTACTCTCTGTTCTGTTCTACCAGTGTATCCTTATCCAAGAAGGTCACATATGGAACACACAAAATACATGAGTCAGTTTACCAAGTTTTCATATTTATTCTTTACCAACACTGAAAATAAAAATGATTGCATCTTCAAGCTGTACACAGCACACCCTAGGACAAAATAATACTCTTCTGTTGCATTACAAAAAGAGGCAACAAAATAGCCAGCCATGAGCCAACCCTTACAGCTACATGAAAGACCTTAGGAAAATAATTTCTTTCAATAATCTTGCTTACGGATCATTTATTTCCTGAGTTATCCCCTTCCCCCCCCCCATCCCAATTTCTGGGCCCAGTTCTCTCCTAAAGGGTTTCTGGAAGACAGAAACAGAAAAATAAATCAGAATTCTGGCTGAATCTCTTTTGCACTTGCCTTTGTAAAAATCTCTACCAGGATGCCTGATAAAAGGTTAATTATGCAAAACATGAACCAGGAAAAATTGTGTGTCAAGAAGACTGAAGCAGCACTGAAAGCCAGAATTTCCCAGAGCCTTATGGCTTGCACATCCCATCTCCTCTGTTCCCTCTAGAGCAATTCTGCTGTGAGCTGTTCATCCTAAACTTACATCCCTATGGGTTGAAGAACATTAACTGTGGCACAGTGTTTGCCCAGGAGGCTGAAAGTAAAACTGATGAGAACTCTTAACCATTTCATTGAAGTTCTCCTTTAAAAACAAACAACCAACAACAACAAAAAAAACAACCCCAAAAAAACAATCAAAAAACCCAAACCCAACCATCAGTTACAGTTATACAAGCACATAGTTGGTGATGTTGGCCTTGGGGCCGGCTAGCACAGAAGAGCCTACATCCATGCTATCTAATTCTCAAATTCCCAAACAAAGCAGCCACATGTAAACTGCTGGGAATGGTGCGTGGCCCACGCAAATCCTTGGGCTAGACTCGAGAACTGTTTGAGGGAGTGCTGGCAGGCCCAGGTCAAAACTGTACAAGCAACCGCTGCGATAATCTCACAACAGGGATGATAGCATCCACTGACTCCAAACATTCCCTGTTGGGTATTTTATTAACAGGTCTTTTTATTTTATTTCAAAATTCCATTTCCCAAGCCTTTCTTCACAATGAAAAAAAAAAAGCATCTGGCCCATTTCTAACTGAAGTTCTAGTCTCGTGCAGTTCAGTGGGCCTAGGTAAGAAAAAAAGTACTATACTCACTTTTATAACAAGCAGGGGGGAGTGGAAACAGAGGAGAAGGAAAAAAGTTGGAGTAGAAACAAAAACAGCAGAGAAAGGGAACAAGGAACAGGAAAGGCTGGGAGAGAAAAACTCACAGACCAAGTGAGGGGGAGATGGTAAACCTGTTGAAGCAACTAACAGAAGCTTTCAGAGCACATATCTTGAGGATAAGAGGAGGCCACCATCATCCAGACGTCTAATAGAAAACCAAAGTAACAGAACAAACAGCCCAACATGTTTGTGAAAACGTTGAGGACAACTGTTTCACAAAGTTGAGGATGCCAGAAGAGCAGTTACTTCACACTTCACTCTATTAGGGCAGGCTCCATTTTAAACATCTCAATGTGTACAGTGATTTGGCTGGAAGTGGTAACGAGACGCATTCACTGTGCCAAGGAAGGGGAAAAAATGAGAGCAGTAAGAAAAAGGAGAACAAATTTTTATCTTCAATTAACTGAAAGAAGAAAAGCAAATTTCAACAAACTCTTTGAACTTGTTGCTAGAAGCTCTCGCGAATGTCATTTAAAGGAGGACTGGCAGTTATTGTACTGGAATACGCACAATGGCAAAGTATTCCAGTGCAGGGGAGAGATAGGAAATGTAGTATGAACAATACGGGCTGCATCAAAAGCAGCCAGTAATAAGGGTCTAAAACTAGAAAGAATCATATTAGGAATGGAAACAAAGGCATTTTAATGAATATAAAGGAAGAGCATAAACTGTCAGGGATAAAAATCAGAAGAGATAAAAGCACAGCATGCATTATTACCACTGTGCAATATAAAAGGCAAACAAAGTTTCAGAAATATTTTAGAAGTAGGAATAAAAAAGTCAGTACATAACAATGTTAAAGAAGAACAAACGGATAACAAACCAGAATCAAATGTTGTCCTCTGTATCTCAGCCTTCATAAAACAGATTCATTGCAGCTAATACTAAAAACTGATTTTGTAATTAGGCTAAATAATCAGGGAAATTCAAGTCAGCAGGACTAGAAGAAATTCACAGTATTCTTCAGAAACAAACAGAAGTAATCTCTAAACTGTGAGTGATCATTTTCCATAAGAGTGTCCTTGTGAAATTGCCCTAAGAGAGGTCAGCAACAATAAACAAGAGCACTCAAAGGGTATTTGTTTGCAAATTATTTTCAAACAAGGTGGGAGAACACTGCAGGAAGGTTCCATTCTCCAGGATCTGCATGAGGAAATTGACACACATGGAAGAGCTGCATATGACAACATAGCTGAGGCAGGGGCCATAAACATTTTAGAGGACAAGATCTTAGTAGAAATCATTCTGATAAATTGAAAAGTGGTTCCTATCAACCAGGTGAAACCTAATTAAGACTAGCAAACTTTTGAAGGATAAAACAGTTAAGTCAACATTATGTTGCACAGAGGTTAAGCTTGTTCAGTGCAGAACAAGGGAAACAATCCCCTAATAAATAAAATTTTATTATAAAAATTGTTCTCCATTTCAGCTGTGGACCCTTAATTTAGGAAAATATATCTTTTTTTTCATTTATTTTGTCTGCTATATTTTTATACTCCTCTGAGCATGTGCAACTGTATCACTCGTATAGCACACTATGGACCACATCTTCACTACCAAAAATTCCTTTTATCTTACTGTGACATACTGGTGATTCAATTGCACATGCTGCAAGGAATATAAAAATATAGCAGGCAAAATACAAAAATTGATAAATTTTCCTAAAGCTTATTTTCTCTGAAAGCCTAATTAAAACTGCTTTTGGCAAGAATTTATTGTCAGTAATGACACAGCAGAAGAGAAAAAAAGGCCTCTCTTCTTCTCCCCCTGCCCAAAGCCAAAAGTCTGAAGGGAAAACATCCTAGTTTGACAGGGTTTCCAGCAGTTTCCTCAAGAAAAGCAATTACAATGTTGATAAATACAGCATTGAAAATTAGTAATTATATTTATATTGGAATGGCTGGCAATAGGATTTGGTGCATGTGCATGTGTGATTTAATAAAAATACTTCCAAAAATGTGAGAGGGAAGAATATTCTGAAAGAAGCAAGATCTAATGTGATTTTATTACAATGACTATATATTAATTAATTAAGTATATATTAACATACATGCAGAAAGGCGGTTTCAGAATATCAGAAACTATTGTTAACATAAAACATTTGATTTATATTACTATTTCAGGGTACTCTGAATATTAAGAATGATTCTGAGGAACAAAGTGAGAACCAAAGTTCCTTTTTTAATCAATGCCAACGTTTGGGGCAAGAATCAGTTAGATGAGAACAACTCATCTGTCTACATGCCTTTCAACAGCATTTTTTTTAAACAACCAAGCAACCACCATATATAACATGACTATAGGCTGCAAAATCTCTCACAATCTCCTGTAAGAACACTTATATTGAAGAGCTCATAGGAGTCAGCCTAAAAATCAAACACCCTCAAATTTCAGACGACCAAGGCTATAGCTTCACAGACACTACTTTAAGCTGGCAGTGCTACCTAAAGCTGTAGCTCTGCCTCTCCGCAGCCTGGCCACTTGCTCTGGCCTCCTCCCTCATGCTATCACAAACACGTTTCTTTGCCAGGTTAGTTTTAACCCAGATCAGTTTCCCAATGCAGTTCACCACATGGCTACACAAACGCCTGGGTCAGCACAAGGGAGAGAACAAACAGCTGGTAGCGAAGGGAGGGCGGCACTGCTGCTTTTCATTGCCAGAACCAGCTTAAGATTTATGGTGTTTGGGGAAAATAACCACCTGATGCACTCCATACACCCACTGCCTATGTTCTCTAAGTAATAAATATTCTAGATTTTAAAGGCTTTTTCCTACTTTATCTTTCTTTCAAAAGCACCAGTGCTACTAAATGAACTTACTAAATGTAGTTCTTGAAGCAAGTGCCCAAAATTATTTTGACTAACCCAGGAATGGCACAAATAGGAACATCTAGTACCATCATGTAGTAAAAAAAGTAAAAAACACAAAAATGCAGAATTCAATGCAAGTTACCAGCACGCAGTACTTGCTACATAAAATCTTGCTTATCCATATTTATCCAAACTATATGAATCATGCAGATTGCATGAATTGGTAATAAAAATAAACATATAAAGGAGAAAAGCTTTCTTTGAAATTGTTAGTCACTTAATGGTTTACCATTTCAGAGCATTTCAGTGTACCTATAATAGCATTTCTTAAAAAGTTAAATCCACAGAATCAGTTTAAAGCAACGTAAGGGAGTGATTATTAGGGGTGGATAAGGAAACTGTATTTTCCCTAGTTATACGTGACTCTGCTAGCCCTTCATCATTGTTGTGGGACAGCTGGGCCAAGGAGGAGGAAAAAAAAAAAAAACAGCCTGAGAAAGGCAGAGCTTACCTGTTCTCAGCAAGCCAACCACCTTGGAAAACCATCTCTCAACTCAAATGACAACAAAGAATAGAAATCTCCATTTCCACTTACTTATCTTATGAAAGAACAATGACAAGAAGTTAGTAGGAGCTGGACACACTAACAAGAAAGGAAAAAAAAAAAAAAAAAAAGAATATCCATAAGCAAAGCCAAGAAAATTTAAGTATTTTATTGTTCTAAGCTGGGGAAAAAAAAGTCTCCTGTGTCATTGAATACAAGATGAAAAGATGTCTGGTGTGTAGATGGCTCAGAAAATAACAACCAAGAGACTGGGTTCTTTTTCCTACTTCTGCAAAGACATACCCTACGACCAATATACCAAATATGAGATTTCACAAACTGTCATCATACTTGATCTGCCATGATACTATCTGATAGCTCCTGGAGGTCCTCACAACAAGCACTACAGAAGTTCAATGGATCATCAAATACAAACATTAACAAACTAACAACTGCAATGTCAGAAAAAATCTTCATGAATTCCTCACTTGCAAGTGCAGCCTGTTTCAATTTGTGAAAACTGTAGGCTAAGGTTATAGAAAAATATCTGTTCCTAACATTAAACCTAATCTCAATAACCTTTAAGAAACACGCAAAGACACCACTTCATATTCATCAGTATTTTGCCACATTATCCAAGTTGTTAAAACAATTCTGTAAAACCTACCACGCCTTCACAGTCACCCCTCAAATAAATCCTATCAAGAACTGAAAATCAAAAGATTAATACAGAGATCATTTACCCGCTGAGCAAAATAGCATTGTGAACAGCCGAAGCCAGGCTCCTGTGCAAGAACTACCCAAGACAGTTGGGGAATTGCTTGGTGATGCGAGTACAATGAAGGAAGTCATGCAACATGGGCTGAAGAAAATGGCGCAAAGTTCCCAGGGGACCCTGCTGCATGTAGCTCGGTTCTGTTCTACGATGGACTAGAAATGCCTTCAAAGAGCCAATGTCATGATCATGAAGCCTACTCCATGCCTCATCTCTTCACACCCTGTGACCGAGTACATACCTTCTGGCTTTTGGCCAAACATTTTGATACATGGCTTGCACAGGCAGAAGTATAGGCCACTTTTCGTTTCAATACCTTAACCCTTATCTGTGCAATAGTTGCACAAAGCCCATCCTTCAAAAGCCTTCAGTCTTAACCAGGCAATATTGACTTTCCCTAACTATGGGCATGTATTTAGTAACATTTTGTTGTGTAACACTACAAATTTTACATTTGCAAACGTTAAATTTTGAAGTGAGAAAAGGGCAGGCAAGTAAAGATACAAGTATCACATAGAAGGTGTGTGATGAGCTAAAGAAACATAGCTGAGCTATAAAGAGAATCCACCCAACACGTTAAGGTTCTTTTGAAATTAGTGTAGGTATCTTTAAATATTGGCCTACCCTAAAGCAAATGCAGCTAAAGTAATGATAAAAATTCTTAAATAAACATTTCCTGGCAAAAATGCTATGCTTACGTGTCCTCAAAACTATCTGCATGTGTGAAATCTATGGCCTTTGAAAACCTACTGCAGCTTACATTGGCCAAAGTAATGAAAAACTAGGACAAAAATTAAAACATAGGAAATTAAAAATAAACACACAAAAAGTTTTCCACAAATTTCATTATTTTTTAAATCATTATCCTATGCTGTTTTAAACTACACACATTTGCAAAAATAATTTGAAATATACATCAAAGTCTGATGGATGCTGGAAATAAAATTTAAAATGAGCCTAGATGCTGACTTACAAGTAACTGCTATCATGACCAAAATCAATGAGACTTCTGCTACTAAATTTCTGCTAAGAAGATACATCTGTTTGTACTGCTTGTAACCTGTATAGATCAAGAAAGCTCTAGTCCTTAAAATAGGTAACAAAAATGTTTACTGCACCTGTACAATACTATTCTGATACATTCTCAGGAGTAACCAGCTGTTCATACAACGACAACATAGTTAAAACAGAACCAATACTCTTCCCCTGCAACTTCTTTTAGATCGCATTCCATCCTTCAGGTCCATAGCCTTGAAAGTTCCAAGTAAATTAAGTTTCCAAGATTCCAGGCCATACAATGAGATGGCCCCTAATAATTTCCATTTTTCCTATACAATTTTTAACCATGCACCTGAAAGTTCCTTTCTCCTACAACACATTGTATCTTCAGTAATGCAACTTAACTCTTTTTTTGGCTTTCATAAGTGCAATCTCTCCGCTTTTTAAATTCATTTGAAAGGTGATACTACAAAAATATTTTCCTCACTCATTGCTTTGATTATAGTTCTTCCTTCTTCCTGATAAACCGTATCATGAGCAACTGACTTGCTCTCAATTTCAAGGCTCTGCGTGGCCTGTTCTAGCTCTACCTCTTAAATTTGAACCACTGCTCTATACAGATACCCAGTTGTCAAAATGTAAGGAAGAAAGTAAGAGCATTTGTCTAGCACTCCAGGCACGAAACAAGCTATCTGTGAAAATTCTCAGGGTGACAATGCTACCCTCCTTTAAATATAACCTCCAAGTCTGATGCTTATGAATCATTCACCAATGCCGAGATAGCCAGAGTACTTGAACTTCTGCATGTTCTTTCCCTCATCGCATTCTCACAGCTCCCTTGTGCTTTCCCAATACATTTCTTACATTTACATGCCATCTTATCTTTACATTTAAATTAAGCAAATGTTTGTGCAGAAGCCATCTTTGCTTATGCATTTGTACTGTACATAGTATAATGGTGCCCTGGCCTCCAGGCACAATTAAAATATAAATAATAAAAATGAACTGTTCACCTAAGATTAAGTCTCCTGACAAAGCTGTTCATGAAACTACATCCTTCAAACAATGGCAAAAAGCTGCTCTAGCATCACGCGCTACCATCATTAACTCTCCAGGTATCAACACCACTGATTCCCAGGTCATCAGCTATAGGAATCCTCAGTATGTTCCTGATACACACACCTGTGTCCATAGTACTACTGGAATTTTTACTGATAACCAGGTAAAACGCGGGATGACAAAGACTTGCGCAGAGCTGTCCTGCTGAAGAACTCCCTTAACATAAGCCTACTTCTGGGAAGAGTTGAGAATCCTTGGCATCTCATAGCAGCAGATTCAACGCAGTTTTCCATCTGTCTACTTAAACTCATCAAATTTGCTTAAAAACACGGCCTTCAAGAAGGTAAAATACCAACCTACAGCATTCTCCAATATGGTATTGTCCTTAATGGAGGCATCCATAGCCAAGAAATTATTCTATTTTGGCTTTCCCAGTTTAATGCGGAGTTCTTCGTTTTATCATTACTTAGACTGCACTTAGACTGAACATTCAGTGGAACATTTCCTATAATGGGATAAAGCAGTTGAACAATTTGACTAGCTAATAGTGATTTAGACATGTGATTACAGTACAGAAAATGGTCTGACATATGCTCTTTTATCTGGTTTACATGAGGCACATTAATCCAACTGGAAAGCACAGAAGTGAAAAGGAACAGGACCAAGTAGTTGTAAGAAAAAAATAGAAAATATTTTCACTTATTTTGTTTCTGTATTTGCTTAGCTAATTGTAATCAGTATGCTGTAAATAGCAAAATTTAGAAAATAAAACCACTTCCTGCCCAAAATGGATGTGACTGAAAACGACCAATCTATACCTACTTTGTGCAAGTTAGAAAAACACTATTTTTGATGAAACCCTAGTTCTAAAAGCATTTATGACTTATGTCATAACACCTTTACCAGCATTACATGTTTTCCACAAAGATGAGGAAGGACTCTTAGCACCATACCAGGCAGGAACAATCACAGCATGAAGAAAATGAGTACCGATTAATTTTAAATTTTGTCTCAGCTAATTTCATTTCCAGCTCTTACACAGTTATAGTCATGTCAGCATAAGCACATATTTTTACATGAAAAATTAATTTCCTCCTAAAACCAGTCAAAAACATTCCCATGACAACAAAAACCCAACTGAAAAAAAATAATTACCTCTTTAGCACCCACTTTTCATCAAGAGCGCACACACCACCTCAGAATGGCTTGCAAGATATGCCAGTTTTCACAAATAA
The DNA here is from genome assembly GCF_017639655.2 of Falco naumanni. NCBI lineage: Eukaryota > Metazoa > Chordata > Aves > Falconiformes > Falconidae > Falco > Falco naumanni. The sequence goes on along the minus strand of NC_054057.1, from coordinate 54,930,399 downwards.
TGTTTATTTTGCTTTTTGTGCAGACCAGCACATTTCAGTTGTGTTTGCATTTATCCTCCTTAAACTTCTTTTAAAATAAAATGTCTGAAGGTCTCCTATGTTAGGTTTGGGTTCTACGCGTAGAATAAAAACAGTGTGTAAAACTAAGCGTAAAGGAGATGAACCAAGGAACTTTACTGCGTGTGTGTTTGCCAACTACTTTCAACTATCACTATAGGAAAATTTGTACCAAGCGAATACATACGGTCATTAAAAGAGGGAGCTGCAAACAATGCAGCTCGGTCAAAACTGGGGGGGGGGGGGGGGAGGGGAACCACAGAAATCTCTGAAGGGAAACTTTCATCCACAACAAAAAGAATCCATATATCCCGGACTGACGGCAGTTCTGTCCCGGGATAATTATGTAACATGTACTTGTGAAAGGCAATGTATAGGGAGCAAAGCGCAGCCTTTGCGTGCCTGTAGGTGCAGCCCAGCAGAATCCCTCGCTGAAGTGCTTTGAACTTGCAGTGTGACAGTGTGGTTGGACTGGATCTTAAAGGTCTTTTTTCCAACCCAAACGATTCCGATTCAGACACGGAGGGCGAGGCCTGGGGTGGCCGTTCAGCGAAGCGCCAGCAACTCACCTGGCGCAGCGCATATACCTGGAGGGGGTGTCAAACCCAAACCGTCCCCTCAAAACAAAGGGGAACAAACTCTGAAGCCCCCAGGCCCCGGCCCCCTTCCCAGCGCACAGGCTGTTCCGCTGACAATCCTCACGTTTCTTCTCAAAACGCACTCGCCCCGTTTTGCCCTATTACCGCGGCCATCAGGTATGTCACGGCGAGACCCATCCAACTCCAAAATAACCCGCGGGGAGCAGCAGCCAGCGCGGCGGTGCCGCCAGGCCTCTCCCAGCCCGGCCGCGGCCCCTCACGCCCAGCAGCGCCGGCGCGGCCATACCCGCCCGGGTCTCTCAGGGGCAGCGCGCCCTGGCACGGCGGGTGCCCGCGCTGCGGGGCCCTGTGCGCGCCCGCCCGGCGCTGAGGGGCCTGAGGGGAGCGGAGCGGCCCCGCCGGGAGCGGCCCCCGGGGCGGGGGGGGAGGGGGCACGCCGCGGCCGTTGGGGCTAACGAACGCCCGCGCCCCCGGCGGGGAGAGGCCGCGGTGGAGCTGCCAGAGCCGAGGCAGAAGCACCCGCACCCACCCCCCGCACCCCCCCCGTGTGTTTGTTGTGCTTCGCCACTGTCCCGCCGTGAGAGGCCGCCGCCTGACAGCTCCCCCGGCCGCTCCCCACCTCCGAGCACACGGCGGGGTCGGCGGCGAACAAACTCCTGCCTCAACTTTGGTGTGCGCGTCAGCCAGCACCCGCCCGGTGCGGGAAGGGGGGCGGCGGGGCTCACCAAGCCACCCGCCGAGAACCGTCTTTTCTTTTCCCCCCCCAAAAAAAAGGGGGAGGGTGGGGGCAGTGGGGGGGGGATAAAAAGGGAAAGCGACGAGGAACTACCGTCAAGCACAGGGAGTAGCCAGGCGACGCTGAAGGCAGCCGAGCGTCCTGGAGGAGAAGACACCCAAAAAGGAGAAGGGGGAAGGTGCAAAGGCAAGGAAAAAGGAGGAAGAGGGTGAAGGGGGACGAGCTGAAGAGAAACTCCGAAGGAGGAGGAGAAGAAAGGAATAGGGACGGTGAAAGAAAAGTGGGAAAAGAGAGAGCGGGCGGAGGAAGACAAAGGTGAAAAAGGAGGAGGAGGAGGGGAAAGTGCAAAGGGGAGAGGAGGAGAAGAAAGAAGGGCCCTTCTCAAAATGGCATTAGGCAGGAGGGAGGGGGCGACCAGCAGCGAGTCTCCGCTGACAGCTCTGCCTGCGCCTGGCTGCCTGCCCCCTGCCCCTCTCTGCCTCGCACACACAAACGCTGAACTTACTTCTTTCTGGCTCTCTGGAAAGGGGAAGCGCCATCTTTGCGAGGCCGGCCCCTAGGTCTTTTGTCTGTGGCTGCTGCTGCTGCTGCTGGGGGGGGAGCTCCAGGCTCGGGGGGCTGCTGCTGCTGTTGCTGAGGCGGCTCCACCACCGCCACCACCAGACTCTTGTCCTCCGTTGACATCCTAGTCAGCAGGACGAGAGAGACACATGGATGATGATGATGAGGATGAAGATGAGGATGGTGATGGGGATCCCGATGCTCCTCCTGCTCCCGCGGCTCCTCTCCTCCTCACCTCCGCCTCCTCCACCTCCGCCTCGCATTGCTGGCCTCAGCCGCCGCCGACCAGCACAGGTAGCAGGGGGAGCAGCATGGGGAGAGCAGGAGGGGGGGGGTGGGGGGGGCGAAGAGAAAGAGCGCAGAGGAAGGAAGGGTCTCACACACAATAACACCCCCTCCCCGGCTCGGCGGGGTCTGTCGGGGCTGGGGGAGGTGGCGGGCGAGGTGAAGAGAGCGAGCGAGAGGCGGCTGATCCCGCCGCTGGGCGCCCCCCCCCCCTCTCAGAGGCCCCGGGAGCTGGCGGCGGCTCCGGCTCCTGCGCTGCCCGGCTGCGGCGGCCGCCGCTTCATTGTACACTGGCCCTGCGCCCTCCCCCCGCGCAGAGCCCCCGGGGGCGGAGGAGGAGCAGGCGGCGGCGGCGGAGGCGGCAGGGGCCGAGGCCGAGCGGAGGAAGTTTTGACAGCTCCAGCTGTTGTGTGTGTCGAGGGCTGAGTCCGGCCGGGCTCCGCGTCCCCTTCCCAGCCGGGCCGGGAGCAGGAAGTTTAACTTTGGGGAAAGAAGGAGGAGGAAGGGTGAAAAAGGGGGAGGAGGAAGGGGGAGGAGGAGGCGGAGGCGCCTCCCTCCCCCTTCCCCGCGGGGTGGAGAAGGGATCCCGACGCTGCTGCCGCTGCTGCCCCGGTGTGTAACCCGCCCCCCCCCCGCCTCCCTTCCCTTCCCCCCCTCTGCCAGTGCGACACATAGACACAGAGCCCTCCCGCCGCCCTCCTCCCCTTGCCGCGGCCCCACACTGCGCCTGCCCGGCCCGCCCGCCCACCGCCCGTCCCACGGCGCAGACACCCATCCGCCGCCGACACTGACCTCACGGGCTGGCTGCCGCGGCGGGCTGCGGGGAAAGCGCGGAGCCGCGGAGCGGGGACGGGACGCGGCGCCACGGGGCGCTCCGCACCCCCACCGCGCCCCGCGGGGGCCGGCAGCCCGTTCGCTCCCCCGCCCTCTCCCCGCCCTTGCTTTTTATTTATTTTCCCCACGGCCCCGTGGAAAAGAAAAAAGAAGCGCCCCGGCGGGATGAAAGTGGCCGCTCGGCGGCAGGGTGCCCCCGTCCCCGCACATGGGCTGAGCTCGCCAGGACGGCGGCTCCGGGGGGGGCAGCGCACGATGCCCGGCCCGGCGGCGCTCGCTCGCTCTCCCCGAGCCGCGGGGAGCCCGGGCACGGCTGGCTGCAGCCCGGGGGCGGGGAGCCTCCCCTTACCCCCGCCGTGCGCCTGCGGCTCGGGGTGGGGGGGGAGGCAGCGAGCGGCGGGGAGCCGCGGCCGCCCCGGGGGAGGGGAGGAGCAGAGTTCAGCGCTGTGTGCGAGGGAGACTCGGTCTGGGGAGCGTGGCCGCTTTCCAGCAGCTCCGGCTGGAACAGCTGCGGCCGCTCGGGGCGGCGGGGGGGGGGCCTCCCCCGGGCAGGGGCCTAGCTGGCTGCCTGCCCGCCCGGCTGCGCCGCGGCTCGGGGCGGGGTTAAGCCTCATTACACGGGATTTAACGTGTCCCGGAGGCCAGGAGGGACTCCGGCTCCGAAGGGGATGGTGGGGGGAGCGCTACGGACTCGTAGCCAGAGAAAAGTCCGGCTACGGGGCGAGGAAGCGGGCCGCGCCCCCGGACTTTCCTCCCGGGCCCTGCCCCGGCGCGCACCGCCTCCCGGGGCGGCCGCGGAGCGCAGCAGGCCGCGCTGCTGCCCGCCTGGCCCCGTGCCCCCCGCCGCCGCCTCCGCACCGGGCGCCGCCCTGAGGGCAGCCCCTGCGGCGGCCTCACCCCCTGGTGCCGCGGCCGGCAGCCCGCGGGGCCCCCGGGCCCGGGCGTCCTTCCCTGCCGCTGCCCGGGGCGGGGGGAGTCACGGGGGCCCGGGTGCTGAATCATGGCGTGGGCCGTACGGGCAGGAAAGGCAGGAACGCTGCTGCCCGGCGGGTGCCGAGGTGACTCCGGGCTGGGGCGTGCTGGGGAACTCCGCCGGACTTGACAGGAATCGTGGGAGGCCCGACGTGTGTGCCTCCCAACGCACCCAGACATCCCAGAGCCCTGCGCCCAGGGGCTGCTCCCTTGGCCTTGAGGCGTCGGTTGTTTGAGCCCCAGGTGATACAGTGGCCCAGGGCAGCACACGGGTACAGCGAGGGGGGACGAGCTATTAGTCACTGTTCTCTGTGACTAAAAATAATGGCACAGCGATCCAGAGCCTTGCACTGTTCTTCCTGCCCGAATTTCTCACTTGTCAGCTCCAGAAATACCAAATGGAAGTGGCGTGCTGTGGCAAATAGGACTTTTGCTGGCCTGTTTTCCTGGGAATCACTTCCTAATAAAAAGCCTTCATTGGTTGATTTCCTAGGTTTGTGAGTCATTAGATTAAATCTTTGTGACATTTGAACATCTATACGTAGAGAGAGAGGTAATAACATTCATCCCCATCTATACGTAGAGAGAGAGGTAATAACATTCATCCCCATCTATACAGACACTCATACACATACATACATTAAAAAATTTTATAAAGCCAACCCTTCTGCTCAGCCATGTAAAGACAACAGCTGGATTGTTGGTGTGACTTTCCCGGCCCTGTTACTGAGAATGTACTCATTTCTGCCAAATTAAGATGTTTGTTATGAAGTCAGCAAACGACAGCATAGGTATATTGCTCATACAGCTTTGGATACGGGGACTTAATCTGTTTACGTGTTATGTAACACAGAAGAAAGTGCCTTTGAATTTTCTTTACTTGGCCAAGATAGCATAGTTTAACTAAAAACATGTAGTGCTATACAGGCCCAGACTTGGGTGGAGTAGAGAGTAAAAAAAAAAAAAAAAGCAGGGAAGGGGAGGGAGAGGGAAGTAAAAGGCCACAGCCTCTGCACAGTGGGATTGCTGGTGTGGCATTTGCTAGAGTTGCCAGGTTGCCATCTGGTCTGCTAAAAAAAATGGCCATCTCCTGAAACACTGACTGTTCATGTGTGGATCTACTGCACATGTGCAATGGCCTGGGTGAGCCTAGGATGTGTCAGAGCTACTATGCATGTGCAAATTGATTGGAGCCAAGACACGTGAGCATGCTGTGGGCTCAGATCAACTGCTAGGTGTATGGGGAATAACTGTCACATCCCACAGCAGAAATATGCTCAGTGAAATTACTAGATTCACTTGTCCATGCATGGTTCATCCAGCCCTCCCATGTAAACATTGTTTAATTCCTTTAGATCACCTGGAAGTGGTTGAGCTTTGGGCTTTGCCTCTTGTGCAAAAGCAGATATGCGTTTTTAATTTTTGTCTCCATTGTTTATATTAACTATATTTATATGTAGCTAACAGTGTAAAACCTGAGTGGAGGCAGGATGAAGTTAGCTTTGCTGTAGCATGGTGTGGGACCATGAGCACATTAAGGGACTTGCACCTATTCATACACTACTGTGCCTTTTCTCGTTACATGTCCAAACAAAGCTAGGCAGGTCTGTTCTGTGAACTGCTGCTGCCATTGCTGTGGCAATCAAAGGTGTGAAGAACTGTATAGGACTGAGAGAGACTTGTGAGCAGGAACCTAAAGCAGCGATGGAATAGTAGGAAACTATATGCTAGCATTATATATCGCTCAGGTGAAGGCAGGGGGACAAGCCTGAAGAAATTGTGTCACCAAACATAAATGCAGTGTAGGAGTGCTTTGTTGATTCAGGACATTTGAACAGCTCTGTCAGGAAATTTTTTATGTTTATACCTGGCCCACACTGGCCACCTATTATAAATTATCTCTGGAAGACACACATTTTTATGGCAAAGATATAACATTAAATGGACAGGTCCTCTGCTTTACGGAGTGGTAAGAGTTCTTCTAGTTAATTGTAAACTTAACTCAGGTGAACTGACACACCTGATTTACTGGAGGTTTTTACTTTCAAGGGCAGGCAGATTTGAAACTTTCAACTAGAATTTGAGTTCTAGCCTTCCTTAAATATTTCCGTGGTGTTGAAATTGCTTCTGAAATACAAGTGAGACTCTTGCAGTACTGAATAAACAAGGCATGCTAACGGTTTTAACTTAAAAACATCTGAAGTTGTCCCAATGTCCTTTATGACAAAGAGTGATACTTTCATAACAGGAACAAATTGGAGACAGGACACTGCCTTAAATCAGCTAGTTAAGGAAAATTATCCCGTTCTAGAAATAATTACAGGAAATTGACAACTGGTATGAAAATACCATTGTGCCATTATACAACTAAAGAGGTATATGTTACAGAAATAATGACAAAAGTATTCCAGATTCTGCCTGGAATGGGATCCAGATACTTTCTCTGTTATTACATTGGTTCAGAACTCTGCCAGTTTAACAATTGTTCACAACTCTACATAAAACAAATAATTTTAAATTTTGTTGTCTTTGCACATGTGTTTCCATTGCAGAAAAGTTCACCAAGTTATCACAAAGGCTTCATTTAAGATACATCAGCCACATGCTAACATTTTAAATGTTCAGTATATTGAACCACTTAACCTGTGCTAAACTGGTAACTGACTGTAGCAATCATCTGCTTACTTCAATATGCTGCTCTGAAAACTGAGGAGATTTTGGTGCTGGTGCATTTGGCTATCCTTGCTGCAAGAGTAGCGAACTGCAGGAAAAATGTGCAATGGGCAGTTGAGGGTAGTAACCGTATCAACTGCCCATGGTAGGTTTTTTACATCTGCATTCATATTCACCCAAGTACTTTAGACATAGCTGATTTACTGTGTTTTTTTCAGTATTAAAAAAAAAAAAAAAAACAACAACAACAAAACAAACCCAAGGTAATTTAAAGGAGTTCTAGAAAAGGCCTAAATCAAGTGGCAAAATTAGAATTACCTCATATAAATCCATGTCTCCTAGATTTTTTGTACTAAACTTGGCTGAACTAAAAGAAAAGTTGGCATATATTAATTGTCATATGCTAACAAATGCATTGTAGAAGTCTAGTTTTAAACTTGAAATGTTTGTTTCTTCTTTTCATCAGTTTTGCTTACTTGCCATCTTGTAGATCTGTCTTACTTTAGGCAACACCACCGCCTGGTATGACACACCCTTGAGTGATGGTAGCTTTTCCAGCAGTGTGGCGAGATGCTTGTTGCTGCAGATGGTAGGGAATAAGCCTCATTTCTCATCCTGACCAGCATTCCCAGGCAGCTGGAGAATTCCAGTTGTCAGGTGCTCCAGAGCGATGGACAGATAGTGTGGAGGTCTAGTCCCCCTAAAATCCATCTCACTGCTTTCTTTGGAGGCAGTATAGTTCACAGTCGACCAGGAAAAAACATTTCATTCTATTTCTTGTTTTCCCACCTGCTCCCCACCGTGAAGTATCCTGATTTAAATTCTTCAACAGCTACTCCCCGCACAAACTAATCCAGAATTTGTATGAACATTGGCTTATGCAGTCCAGGCTCCCCATCCCCTGCCTGCTTTGACTTGATTAGTATGTGTTAAAGGCAGCATTGCCCACGCTGTGATATATGTGCTAACCTCACACCTTTACACCTTAGTCTCACCAAAGCCTAAGGCCTTTTCATCATATTAAGCTACTTTGACTGGGCTAATGTGACTGAGAAACACACCTTTTTTATCCATTAAGACGAGGCCAAAAATGTTAAGTGCTCAAGATGCAAGCCCCTAGGGCTTGTCTATATATCGAGTTATTACACGTGGAGGCTTTTATCTTCGTAAGAAAATGTTCTTTTTGTGCATGCCAAAGTGTGAATTTAAAACTAGTGGTTATACTATAACCCTCATGCAGACTCATTCATTCTGGCATCTTCTGGCTTTTTTTCAGATTAACTTCTTTAATTTTTTTAAATGAAATCAAAAAAGGTACTTGCATAGCAGTGAGTTTGTCCACATGAGGAATTTTGCTTGCCTGACTTTGGTAGCATTATTAATAATACCTTCCTATGTGGAGAAGGTTTGTCTATTAGGAATGTTAATTTTGCACGTTTGCACTTATTAAGGGCATCACTTGTTTACATTCCTGTTTTGACAAGTGGTAGCTAATGCACTACACTGAAATTCATTGTTATTCCATACCAAGGCGTGATCCTGGGGATGCTAAATTAGGCAGATAAGTGACTAAATGCATATATAGTTTCACTGAAGACAACTACCTCCTGAATAAAGCTTGTGTTGTGTTTAAGCATTTGCAGAAACACTGAAATTCTTCCTAAAGTAGCAATTCATATACTTTGTTGTTTTAAGAAACAATGGACTCTGCTGTGTTATGTTGTATTTTGTTTGCATCCATGTGAAGTCACATGAAGTATCCACAAGTTACTTGTGAACTTCAGTTCCATTCTTTGTGACTTGTCTAATTTGTTGCAATTCCCATCTTGCTTACAACTTTCTGAAACAGTAATTTTATAAACCGCAATATTCTGAGTTTTAGTTCTGACATATAGGTGGTGGTGGTCAGCAGAGAAATAATATTTTATGACATATTATTAGTTGCATGATTTTTTAAATCCGAAAAGGTTGACTGCTAATAGTTTGAGTAAAATAAAATTAGTATTTGAAACCAGTACATGCTGAATGCTGGCTGCACTGCAGATATATGCAAGCCAGGAAAAACCCCACAATCAGTAGCAAGCATGCAGGGCAGTGGCTGGCCGTTTTGTGTGCACCTCTGGGGAAAGACAATAGACTGGTGTGAAGTTAGGACTTTATCATGCAGAAAGTTAAATAAATGTCTGAGCGGTGTTTGCTGTTTGCAGGAGTGGTGCCTTGCACTCAGATTACTTAATAGAAATAATACAAACCTGGCCATGAAACAGGGGAAAGGATTTGTTTGTGTGCATTCAATCATACATTTTTTTGGGTAGGATTGTGTTTTTATTCTGTGTTTTGTACAGCACCTAGTGCACAGGGGTCATGGTTCCTTATATGAGGCCTTGGGTGCTATCATAATAGGAATTTAGATACTATTAGTAGAAATGACCTTATCATGTATTGCCAGTTTTGCGAGGAAATAATCTCTTTTCCAGACGGGATGACCTCACTTTTTATGGAGTTGTTGTAATGTGGGAGAGGCAGGTGCCTTGGGTTGTAGTCAGGTAAACAGTAGGAGCCCAATCCTGTTTGCAGCTGTTTACTTCAATAAAACTACATGTCTGAGTAAGAAGGGAAGAATTTGGCGTTTGGTTTTTGAAGTTAATTACAGACAATTAATGGGAGCATGTCACATACAGGAGGTCCAGCCAGAATTCAGTCCTTTACTTCTTTAACAACTGATGTTTTGAACCAATTAGCTACATACCCATATGGAAACAATAGTAGAGCCTCCACAGTCAAGTCTATACCAAGATTCTAAATTACATACATAATAAAGGCTCTGCATGTGTTTTCTGGCTGAGGGCAATGTTATATTTCAGCCCCGAGCAAAAATTTTCTCCAAGCCATAGCCCCTCAACAAAAACACACTTTTTAATGAAAGTCCTGCCACCACCTTAATTGCAGTGCAGCAAACATTACCATCGTAATCCCATTTCATCCTTAGGCAAGGAGACCATCCCTGGGGGCCTGGCTGCCTTTCTTTGCTGGTGACCAGTTTTGCAGAAGCAGCCTTTCCCCGATGCATTTTTTTATTTAACCTCTGTTGCACTGTTGGGAGGAGATGCATGGGGAGCTGCTAGTGCTCATCTCCCCACACTCCTTGCAGCTGTCCTGGCAGTCCCTGCAGCCCTGGGCCTGGAGGATCAAAGGGCACCCAGGGATTCCCAGCCTGGGGCCAGCTGTTTGGCGTCCCCACAGCTCCCCTGCCTGTCTCCCATGGGAGCCCAGCAGGAGCCAGAAGTTCAGGTTCAGCCCCTTTGTACCACATGGGTTTCACCCTGACTCTCCTGCAGCCGCCAAGCTGGCTGCTTTGCATATGCCAGTGCCCAGAGACAATCCCCTCTTTCAATGGCAGCCACACTTCAGAAAAATCCTTGCTTTGGATCCAGTAATGCAGGGGGGAATGGCTCTCCCAGTGGCAGTCCTAATCCAGGTGGGTGAGGATAGAGCAGTCTGAAAAGAAGAGCTGTGGGCATGCTTGAGCCTACTGCAGTGTGCTCAGCGTGCATCCATTTGAAGTAGCCTTGCAGTGTCTCCAGGCTTTTACATTGTTTGGATGGGTAAGTAAAATGTGATTAGTTTCTCACTACCATACTGATTCAGTGAGTAGATTTTGTTTGTGGACTGCAATATTGACAGGACAAATTTGCAAGGCTCTTTGAAGCTGGGATCTTTTCCTACCGGACATGTGGGGAGATACATATGTACATATAGAAACACAAGGGTATACTTGTGGTTCCTACATTTTTTTCTCCTGTCTTCTTAAATCAAAGTAATAAATCTGTATGATCAAAAGAGCTAGAATAATCAATCTCTCCTACATAATTGATCTGAAAATCCTCATTAAGGCTAGAGAGAAATTAAACATAAGGTTTCTTGTTCTCTCTACAATGTTGTCAAGTACAGTAGAGCCTTCTATTACGGAACTCCTACAGTTCTTATGTACAGAGTAAAATCATGCAGCTGAGATACTTTCCCTAAAAACAAGCAAAAGCCCTATATCTGCTGTGAGGACATTTCTGTTACCCTGTTCCCTTCTATTTAGGTTCTCATACGGTGTTAATCACCATGGTATCTTACAGCTTTATAAAAATACAGTGCACCATATGTCATAATTCATTAATATTAAGAATGAAGATGCTGGATAAAAATATCCTTCACAAATCTATAGCAGAAGATGTGCAGTAATGGACATACTCAGACAGCAGCCTGAATAAAAGGAGCATGTATATGAATACAGGAGATGGGGTCACAGTCATTCCTTGGGTGATAATGTCGCATCCAGTCACTGTATGTGAGTGTGAATGGCGTACTGACTCCATCCTTCCCCAGCCTGTGCTACAGCACGCTAAAGCAGAGGGACTAGGTGCAAGCCAGGTCCTGTTCCCTACTTTGCACTGCAGAAGAGTGCCTGCCTTGCCGTGTTCAAGGTCATCAGTCAAAAGAAGATAATTTGCCAATAAATGCAAAGCAAGCTTGTGCATTTATTGTTAAATAAGTGCACACATAATTACAATCCAAACATAAAGCAAAACGAGGGACTGTACTTCCATTGGAAAGAATGCACTAGAGCGGTCATAAGTTATCCCCCCAGCTGGTAATCTCAGTTACATATTTTCTCATGTTTTTGATGTCCCACTTAGTTTCAGCCAGATCTGTTTTCTATTTAGATTGTAAGTGTCAACACATAAATAATTTTCTCTATTGTATCCCTCACTACGAATTTTTCTTGATGAAATAGAAGAAGTAATTATATTTATAAATGGAATGCCTGTTTTGCCTAAGTACAACATGTAATTCCCTTCTCTAAGAGGGATTTTTATAATTCCTCCAAAAATGCCTTGGCAAGGATCAACCCACCAGTTGGTAGCTTGGATCCAGCCTTTAGGGACTGAGCTCAGGATTCTGATCCCTTTGGCCAACAGGCAGGAGGGCACCACAGAAGAAATGCTCTAGGTTGTTTGAGAGAATGGTGCTGATGTTAAGTATGTGTGGTTATTAAGCACCCCAGAAAGCAAATTCACCGAGAGTTGCTTCCCACCTGTGGATTTCGCTATTCAGCACAGAATTATTTTGGCAGCTGGAGCATTCTTCATTGTGGATGGCTGTGGGAAGATATTAATCCTGCTCTTCAAGTAAGACATACTCACTGATCTAGTAGACTGTTCCACCTCTACTGTATCATATTGTGAAAGGAAATCAAACAAATCCCAAGTGAAAGGATGGGTAATCTCAAGTCCTTATCCCCTTTCTACCTTCTTTTTCAGCTGCTTTCTACAGGCAAGTTCATGTCTGTTGCTCAATAGCAGCTGTTGTGAGCTCTGCATTAAGGGAAGTCCAGTTTTTCATCTCTGGGCACTCCTTGAGAAAACCTCAATCGAAATCATTGTGTGGGGATGGTGGATCCTAGCCATGAACAGTTCACAGCTTGCTCACTGGATGAAACAGCAACAGGCCTCCTGGAGCTGCTCTGCCCTACAGCGAGACAAAATCATGACTTACTGGGTTGTGCTGTCTATATGTGCATGTGTATTCCTCTATTGTAGTTTCTTTAATATTTGCTTTGATTAAAGGTTATTTGAGGGTGCCTGCAAAGCAGTGAGACATTATGTTCCTACAGATGTGGCAAACTTGAGGAAGGTTGTAATGGTGCATTCAAAGCCCGTGTCCCATGTGGTTTGGGAGCTGCAGATGTAGGGGTCTGTGTGGAAGAGATGTGGCTGATGTAAGACAAGAGGACCTTGCCCTTGGTGAAAAGGTTGTCTAAACCTCTAGAGCCTCCCAGGGTTTGACACAGGGCCCTGCAGTGCGGTTAGCATTTCCACGGGTACCGGTTCCTCAGCTGCTGGAGCTTCCATTACCCAGTTTTCACTGAAACTGTAGTATGATTAGCAGAAACAAACACATGCTGCTCCTGAAGCTCAGCAGCTCCCAGTTTGGTATCTGTAACATAAATCAGTTTAAACTAACAGGGAAGTTTACTAGCCGCATCAGTGAGTCAGCACACATTTGCATCTGCCATCTCGGCAGGAAGGAGTCCTCCACTAGAAAGGCGGGGATGTCACATCTTCAGCCACTGCAATGAGATCCATAAGGGTAGTGAGCGTGAGTCCCAGGAGTGCCTGTGCTGCAGTGGCCTAGTTTATGCAGATGCTTTGAACCAGCTAGCTCATGTGCCTCTAACAGCGTTATTCCAGCAGTGTCAGCTACAGAATCCATCAAACTGGGTATGCTCCTGGGTGGTTAGCCCCAGCGCTCCGTGGCTCTATTGCTATCCTCTTAGTGAGTCTGACTGAGCTCCTTTAAACCTCCGGCTCCATAAGCTGCAGCCTCTGAAGTACAGAGAAACCCACGTCCATTTCCCACTCCACTGTACATTTGATCAGAGGCCTCTCAGAAGTTTTAGACTGTAGTCTTTCCTTTTCCCTGTGTACTCTTACGACGGGTTCATGTTTATTTAAGATTTAACTTTGTGAGCAGTTTTCCTTCATCTCAGTATACACAGTACAAATTTGGTCTGTTCCCGCAGCTTTTGCATTCAGCTGGTTTGACTGATCTAACATTGCTGATTTACCGGTATAATTTAGCTTGTCTGAAAAGAAGGAAGATTGATGTTGGCTGAAGCAAAATTCTGAGATGCCTATGGAGTTTTATTGCCCTAGATTTTTGGATTGCTATTTATTTTAAAAGATAGGCAGAACTCTGACTTTAGATTTTCAGGAATGCCTACATTATGTCAGCGTTGCTAATTCTTTGAGTCAAGTCATTGTGGTTAGCCAATCTTGTTTTCTGTCTCTGCGGTAAGATTTTAAATCCAGAAGGCTAACCTCAATGCTCCCCCAAGAAAGCAGACAGAGATGACAATGCATTTCCTTCTTTGACCTCTATAGTTGAGTTTTATAGAAAGATGGACTCTATCCAAATCAGACCAAACATCACATCACCTGCATGAGAATGAAAGGGTCAAACCCTGTTCCTGTAGCAATATGTGGAAGAAAAATGTTATGAAACCTATTTTAAAAATTGATTTCCCTTTAAAAATTGTTTTTCTACTAAATTCAGACTATGAACTGTAAAATTTTCTCATGCTTGTGTGTGACACTTGGTTATGTATCACATCAGAGCAAACTTGAGGTTATTTGGATTTCTGAATTGTGCATTTCAGTGCTGCAAGATTGTGCATATATACTTGCTTTGAATTTCCCAAGCTTGTAACATTTGAGAGGGGATAATATTCAGATTTCTTTACATAATTCTGGCTTAACGTCATTTCTTTGGGGAAAATTCCATGTTCAATATACACTTCTGATAAAGGGAGGGGAGGAGGAAGGTTTAGAGAAATCCTGCCCTGTGTTAACTTCAGCCTTCATGTCCTTTCCCAGTGCTGATGCTAGTTCAGAGTTACAGCTTTATGTGAGCAGTGCCAATGTCGTGGCTGAAGGTGTGAGCAAAAATGCACCTTGCAGAGGGCCTGGGCAGCCCTGCTGCCTTCACACTGAGTGTGGAGCCCAGGCTCCGGGACAGCCTGAGACGCAGTCTGCTTCTGCTGGGACAGCGCTGGGCTGAGCCCCTTCTGCTGGGACAAGGTCCATGTTGCAGACCCTCAGCACCTCCTCTCGGTTCACACACCGGTTGTGTCTCTCCTTCCAATTAGCAACGTAATCATCCATGGACGTGAACTAAAGAACTCAGTCCCACCCAGATGGGACTGGAGCCTATTTAATGAGTGGAAGATATAGAATATCAGCATTACATCATATAAAAAACTTTGGCTTATCACCATGAAATTCACTTGCATGCTCTGCTTCTACCACTGGAGCTGTGCAAAGCAGCTGAAGCGAACTGGCCATTAGATCAAGCTTAACTCCTACCATAAATCACAGGATTATCATGATAAGAGCAGGAGTACTCATAGTGCTGGAGCTGCTCCTACCTCGCCACTCTGCAGCCCTGGCATTTTTCCCCATCAGTGGCAGATCAGAACAATGACAGCAGGTGGGTGACCAGGAACCCTAGCAATGACAACCCTCTGCATGTGGTTGAGAGGACTGGTGAGCATACAATTCCCTCATTCTGGAGGATTTAAAAAAATAAAAACACAGTTTGGAAAGTAACTCTAATAGTGGAGGGGCGACTGACAACTTTGTCACCACTGCCACTTTGGCATTACTTAAGACTGACTTGAATTCTTGCTCTGGCCAGACTGTTGATCTATAATCACAGTGATCCGTTAATTACCTGGCTCAATTACAACTGATTTATTCTAGCGAAAGGTTTAACTATATGTAGATTTGTAAGTTTCCATGTTACTTTTCACTGAGATAATTTTGAGGCATAAAAGATACAGCAAGGAATGCCTTAGAACAACCGATTCCTCAAAGAATGTGGAGCTTTACTGGTAAATTCTCAGTACAATGTTCTTCACTCAGGCAGTAAATATAGCCGTGAGAAACATCTTGTATTCTTCACACACACACACAACAGGGGACTGGAATCCCTCTCAATACCATTTCAGCCATGCACTTACGACCTGTACTGCCATGATATACCTCTTCGCTGTGATATTAGCACCAGGTGTACCTACACCTACCTTTTCATGTTATCTCTGATAGAAAGATGCAGTTAGCAAATGGCATGCAGAAGTGACCTTTTAATGTCATGCACAGATACATGAAGAAAGAACTGCCACTGAAAACTTCTGATTAAAGATAAAAGTAGACAGCCTGTAAAAACATTAAGATAAAAAGTAAATCCATTTGCCCTGCGTTTCCCCTGCTATCCCACCTCCTACTCTAAATTGATGTTGTCAGCACTCATGATTTTATCACAAGTCTTGTGATGTTTGATGTTTCACTTACACTCCAGCTACTGGAGTTGTGTAATGAGGTTAGAAACTCAGCTTTCCTCTTTCTTTAATTTAAAGTAAGTTTCTAGTCCTAATGGTTAGAGTATAAAGCTTGTAAGTGTGACCCAGGTGCACCCTAACAGCTCAAAAAACAGAAAGCAAAGTAAAAGAGCTCCACATTTATCATTTTACAGACAGACTTATGATTTCGAGGGTCAAACTGTAATTGTTGAACATTTCGAGCTGGCAATAGTGGCTTGAAAAAATAGTGCCTGAACAAAGTACCACACCACGTTGCATTTTCAAGGGGAGCATAGTAGTCATTTTACCAACAGTGACAGTTCTCTTTACAGACATACACATTTTCCTATTTACTTTGTTATGCAACATCTCAGGGTTCAGCCCCAGCCTGACTGGGCCAGAGGGGATCATACTGGTGTGTAACCATACTGCTTGATGTTGAAGGGCTCGTACTGCTTCCTTGTGCTAACACAGAGGAAAAGTTCCGCAGGGCTCCTTTAGTCCCCTGGGGCATCTGTGCTTAACACCTGTAAAACCAGGAATGTTCTGACCTCCAGTCTTGGAAGGCGATCTGCCTTTTGTAAAGGTCCAGCAAGAAACTAGGAATAACCCACCCCTGCCAATCCAGCAACAAAGGGGCAAACCAACCAAGCATGCAAATACGTGAAAACAGTAACAATTAAAATGGTTGGGTTGACTTACGGAGCCCAAAATGTACCAAGTGCAGGTTTTGATGTACAGACCAAAAATACTCGGCTGTTGGTTTTGGAGAACCAAGCCCCTCACAGAAACAACTCATGATATGAAAGAGACACGATACTTAAACGGAGTTCCAAATTATCAGACTTAACAGTTTATTACTAAAACTAGGAATTATACCTAGAACTGAAGAAGTATCCAAAGCAGTGAGTGGAGCCTGAATATTGTATGGGCACATTGGTCAGAACTTCTCTGCAGTCCACAGACTGATGGTCCCAAAGGTCCTTCTCTCCTTGCCCTAACTTACTGTGTAATCCATTCTGGAGGTGACAACATTACAGATAGCTGTGGCAAAGTCTAATTGCAAAGATGAGGTAGGAGTATCTCAGACTCAGCTTCTACATGAGCAAACAGAATACATAAGGATGTTATGTTTCAGAAATGCAAACATATGTGACAAGCTAAAATTTCATAATATTTTCAAAGAAGTAGTATTTGAAACTGAACTAAAGAAGCACAATTGATCCTACACGGGCTCTGTTATTAATTTTGACCTTGAATTTCCATGAGACTGCCACGTTGCTTCTGAACTGCTTCCCCTGTAGAAAGCTGAGGAAACCATTATTGAGTCGTGATCACTTTGCTGAGTGTTTCAAAGGGCACATACATTTTTGTGCATCATGACCTATTTAAGACTATGGACTTGTATTTTTTGTCTCTGTGTTAAAGCACTGTGGAAAATATGTGTCTTGCAAAAAGTATATTCTTCAGCCTTAGGAACTTCTAAATCACTTGGAAAAGGAATTGAAAATTCATCTCCAGGATATGCAAAACATTGGAAGGGTCTACATCTTCCTTATGTTTCTGTGAAGAGGAACTGCACTTTCTCTTCATGCTCTCTCTTTCTTTGTAATCTTTTCCAGCTTCTTTCTAGCTCTATTAACGCTAATTACTTTCAAATATACCCAAATCATCATCCCCGTATTGAAATGAACTGTCTCTCACTCTCAGCTGCTGCTGAGGGCTCTGCTGCTGCAATACCAAAGTCAGATGTATTTCTAAAATCTAAAATGTGTAAGGTTTAAAAGATTGGCCCACCTGTATTGTTCCTGCTTCCACTGCAGTCTGTGGCAGGACTTCTGTTAATCTGGCAGGACAATGTAATGCTTGTTGTGGTGGTTTTTTAAATAATGAAAGGTGTATTAACTCCTTGTGGTACAGCTCTGTGTAGGTACAGCTGCATTCAGGCCATTGATTTGACTTCGAAACTCCACAACATATGAATTAAAATGCTAGATTTGCCATCCTGTGAGTCTGTCCTCTTTTTCTGCCTCAGTAAGCATTAATTATTGTGGTCTTGACACTCTGTTCTGCCTTTTTATTCTCTTTCCTCCTCCCCACCCCCCACTGTCACTCCCAGTGGCTGGGGAGTCTTCCCAGTAAAGCAATCCAGTTCATCTCCCAATAAAGGGCCATCAGCCAACACATTCTGGGCCTAAATTCATCTCATAAATATTGGTACAGGCTTAAATAAATGCAGTCCTTCAGATCATGTACTAGATTTCAATGGAATTACATAGGGAATTAATTTTCCTCTGTCTGTAGTCTGAAAAACAATAAAATCGGGAAATGCTTAGAATCTATGGTTCGGCTTTCCAAACTGGTTGAAAGACTGGTTTTTGCATGTTGCCCATTAATGTAGACTGTGGCGAGATGCTCCTGATGTGCATGTCTTTTCTATAGAAACACGTAACACATTAGGCCTTACTGATAAAGAAAAAAGCCCCTCTAGTTGGCAGCTCCATAGAACGGCAGCCTGTAGGCCTGCGTGGTTATTTGTTACACGCAGTGGCATGTATTTTAGCATGTGTGTAATTTCTGCTACATGTGATGAAGCTTTGGATAATAACAAGAGTTATAATTTATGTAGCACATCACAAAGCAGTGTACCAACAGCAGTTGCAGAAATTAATCTGACAGGGTCCAGCAGAGTGTATGCAGTGGGTCTGGCATGTGCTGGCGTATGCGATACTTCGTTAACTCTCTGTGCCTTGTGACTTGCTCTAGTACCTGAGGGAAAAGCTGAATATCAGGATATTCTAGTACAGCTGGACGGGAAGACACACAAATAAAGAACTCGTGATGAATTTTTGGCTAAAACTTGATTCTCTTTTCTTTTTTTATTCCATGCATTTATCTCCCATCCCTTCTGTCTGCGCATTATGCACTGTTCTCTTTCTTTACCATCTTTTTCCCCATTGCCCTGTGCCTTTTCCTCCCCAGATGAAACATCCCTCTTTTTCCCACTCATTGCCCTCAGTAGGTTCTCTCCATATAGTTCATAATTTCTCTCCCTCACTTCCTCCACTCATCCTGATGTCTTGGGCAGAAGCAATTGAAGGAATGGTTTCTGAAAGAGCAAACCATTCTCTAGAGTAGCGTTTCTCTCTCTCTAGAGAAACTCTACAGATCATTATCTTTCTGTCTGTTAATGGAGAAACAGAAAATGTGTGAAGTCAGTTGATAACATAGTAAATGTGCAGATGGAAGTCCTTTTGCTGCAGAGGTATCATAAATATAAGGTACCTACAGGTATTTATTTGATCTAAGCAAAGTCTTCCTTGACTCTCAGTATTCTCATTCCATATCAATGTATAGCAGATGTCTGTAGAAGCCCACTGAAAATCCAGATCTGTGCATTAATTAAATGAATGGGGTTTTAATGTGGAAGATGCAAGAAAATATTTGTTTATCTCTTCCAGAATGGACAGCACACAGACTGTAATAGTTTGCCGGCTGATTGGTACTGGATAGAACTGAATCTGCCCAAGAGCCTTTTGCTGACTCTTTATGGGTCAGCTAGGTCTGTTCTCATAGTGAAGTATTTGAACTGTAGCGTTACCATTTCAGATTATTTTCTAACCGCTCTCTGAAAATAGAAGAAAAATAAGAATAAGATAGTCAGGACCCCTTATAAAACCTTCCTAGAGGAGTCCAAGGACGCTCACCATTGGTCTCAGTGGAGCTTTCACACATCCTTGAAAGGAATTCATTAAGCTGGAAGAGCTGGCTAGAAACTAGTCTTCCTATAATGTCTTCCATAATTTGCTTCAAGGGACACATTTGTAGTCACTGAGCCTTTTTTATAGATCTTGTGCAAGATGAAGGGCTGGGTCACAATTGCAAGACTTTAATGACTAGATGTTTGTTGCATGCCACAACCCAAATAATTTTTCAAGCATCTCAGCACAGTGCAGTCTTTTCAGTATGGACTTTCCCAAGGAAATGCAACGGGATGGTAACTGCAGCCCCTGGAATACAACAATATAGTGACCATGTTTGTTCCAGGTGCTCCTTCTTCCATGCTGACCCATTCAGATGCAGAAAGAACACATCCAGCTACTGCAATTTCTACTCTTTTTTTTTTTTTCAAGGACTTGAAGATTTCAGTTACTTCTTTTTTTTTTTCATATTAACTTCTCTACGGGCTTGCTTGGAGACAGATTGTAATAGAAAAGCTCCTCCAATTAACAAAATATCACTGAAACTTTGAATATCTATCAAACATGAGCAGATCTCAGGATAACACGCTGCTTTTCGAAATAATTCTAAGGTCTTCTTCATGAACTCAATTTAATTTATGAGAATTGTCTGTCATTCCCATTCCACCAAATGCTGCTATTGGATTATAATGGTTAGAGACAAAGGGAACCCAAAAAAAAAGTTCGGGTTTGGGTGTGAAGCTCCTGGGAGTTTTAGAATAGTGAAGTAGAGTTGGCTGCTGACTTTTGATTTCCAAATAGAAATTCAGTCAGAAACTTTTTATCTGAAGGTAGCCCAAATTAAGAACTACTTCCCTTCCTAATTCTCCCCGTCTTTCTGAGAAAACTGGGCACATTGGCACTGGACTTTTTTGCTGGACATTTCCACCTGGTCACAAACATTGGAAGTTATGTCTTAGCATGGTATGGAAGTTATGCCTTAGCATGGTATGCCGAGTAGCTATTACACAAAGAAGCACTGAATGCATTTATATATTGCAACAGAAACAGCCTTGAGTCACCATATTGATATACAAAGGATCGCATAGAAAACTTTTTAATAGCAGCCAGGAATTTCTTTTGAAAATTAGTCTGTTTCTTTGACATCCCTACATATGGGCTGAAGGATGCCGGTACAGTTCTCTTTCTATCAAAATAGGATATAATGTGTGACTGTTCTAGAAAAGTGTTACCTTTTTTAACAGATTTATAATTTTTTAATGTCAGACCACCACAAAGCTTTCAAGCAATAGCTGCTGGCCAAAATTACATTAGGAAAGTGCACCTTATGCTCCATTTCCCTCAAGGAAGGGGAGGTAAACATAGGCAATCTGGACTGGGAGGGCCAGAGCAGAGGCAAGGAGGCAGCCAGCTCCCCAGCACCGTGGCTTTTACTGTGCTCTTCCTAGGGTCTCTGCTGGATTGATCCGTGGCAGTTTCAAAGAAAGATAAGAGGCCTTTCCTGAAAGTATCAGCCCTTTGCTTTCACGTTGTATTCATATTTAAGAAAAATTGGTCCGTTACTCAAGAGAGGTAGCTGGTCCTCCGCTTTCCAGGGCAGACCTGCTAGGCTCTGTGCAGACAGACACAAACTTCTGCCCATGCCTTCTCAGCAGGCGTATTAGCTTGGGCACCGAGCCACGCTAATACAGCTCTGCGGCTCCTAGACAGGGGCTGGCACACGTCCGGCTGGCGTGGAGTACGGGCAGGGTGAGCTCACATCTGTCTGCACCTGTCTCTGCTGACAGAGTTAAAAATCAGGGTGGAAAAAGAAACAGGAGAAAACCTAAATGGGCACCTCCGAATCCACCTTGCGTTAGCAGCCGGAGCGCTTGGAAGTCGGGGGGACGCTGGGGTACAGCCACGTGCACGGCAGGAGCTGTTGGGCTGGATCTTGCCTCTGCAAGAGGGAGAGAGGCTCTGGAGCCTGCTTGTTCCGTATTGCCTGCAGGAGCTCAGCAGGAACAACAGCTCTTGCTGAGTGTCTGCAGGCAGCCCATACACCCGTTTCTTCCCAAAATGGCAATACAAAAGTAGCAAAACAACACAGCAAAGAAGGGATATTGTGTTCTGCTGAATACCAGCTATTCCGAGGAATAGGCAACACAGTGTGATTGTTGCATCCTAAAGGAGAGACAGAGATGGCATCCACAAAGGGGGAAACAATATTTACGGTGAATTAACACTGCTGACAGACATACCTGGTACAATAGGGCTGGGGGATGCTGTTCCTTCAATCTGCAGGGAAAAGCAATGTACTGTAAAGCTCAGTGGCATTTTGAAATACTTGTAAAATCTGTGCAGCACAACCTGAAACTTATTATTATCCAGTTAGTCACAGTGCTTCTAATTGTAAGTCACCTTATACCAGGGTAGCTGGGTTAAGGAACTGTGCTCGGGGAAAAAAGCCCACCTAATTTAGGTCCCCATTAGTCATGGCAACAGCTGAAATTACATGACGACTCCAGCAGGTCAAGCCGGGTCACCTAGGTGAGACATCTAGGCTTCATGTGCTGACAGTGAGTCAAAAAGCCAACCTGCTTTCCTAGGTGGATGAGGTGGTGGTGGGACATAGCCGGTGATAAACGCTGCATTTGCATTTGCTGCCCAGGAGCTCTCCTTGCCTCAGGGCTGCCCACGGGAACCTCTTGGCTCTGGAGGAACCTCTTCCAGTGGGCACCAAACAGAGCCGGGTTCGCTGCTTTTGTTTTTGAGGAACAACCAGTGGCACTGGGCTGAGCAGAGCCTGCAGTGCCCTTGTCCTGCTTTCTGAGCACGTGTCCAAATTGCTATGAAAAAGATGGGGAGAGATTTCACCTTCATCACTGTATTTCTGTTAGCATTAGTCGGTGTCCTCTGAGTACGCCCTTCCAGTGATCTTCCAAGTGATTTGCAGGATTTGGCCTAAATCTGGGTTGCAGAAAAGCTTAGGTGGGAGACCAAGCAGGCTTGCAAGCTGAGCAGAAGGGCCCCTCAGGGATTAGGCAGTTATGGTGGTTAGGCAGCGCTCTCTTTGGCACCTCTGGAACCAAGGTGCTAAATTCTGCCTAAATCCAGAGGTTAAGGAACAGGAATAACACTCTGAGTACCTTTCTGAAAAAGCGGTCAATACATAAATTGCTTCTGCCCATAGACAGCCTGCATTGTTTGGTTCAGTGGCAGAAGGAAGCAGGGTCAGGTGCTTCTTTTGTGCTCAGTGAAATGATATCTCTGTGCCCAAGAAGCTGGAAGGGATATCTGAGGTCACCAAGTTCAGTCCTTTACTACTGCAGACAAACACGATGTAATGCCTTTCATTACATGAGCAAGCTCCCATTCTAAAGTAGTCAGTTCTGCTTGTTTTCCTTTTTTTTTCCCTACTTGATTTGCTCTCCTGTCCTCCTGCAGTAAAGTCATGCCTAACCTTACTTTTGATTTTTGAGCCTATCTTTATTCCAAGCTGTGTTTTAATTATTTTAATTATTATACTCTTATGTCTAGCCCTTGTCTCCACATTTTTTGCATTTCTGGTGAGTGGAAATAGAAGAAGAAATGAAATCCACAAGAAACACTGTATTTGTGCATATTAACTATTCAGCCCGCTAGTGCTTGATTAGGCAATTTT
The DNA here is from genome assembly GCF_017639655.2 of Falco naumanni. Taxonomy (NCBI): domain Eukaryota; kingdom Metazoa; phylum Chordata; class Aves; order Falconiformes; family Falconidae; genus Falco; species Falco naumanni. The sequence continues at coordinate 54,907,427 of NC_054057.1, read as the reverse complement.
GAGTTACAGGCAAATGATAATTACATTGGTCACAATACATTTAACTGAACATCTGAAGTAGCCATTAAAAAGCAAACTCTTCTAGAACAAGAAGAACTTTTATTATATTAAACAATTTATAATTCGGTCATGTGGTTCTTGAAGATACTTACAGCTGAATTATAAAGTAGCTTATTTCACTTAGCGTCACTTTACATTTTACCAGTTGGAAGATCTGCAGAGCATTTCACAAGGCAGAGATAAGTCCCCTGGAACCTTCCAATTTCATCTGAAAAACTTGGGCTCCTTTGCTCTCCCTTAGTCTTAGCACATTCCAGCTACCAGCGATGTCCCAGTCAGCCAGAGCCCCCGCCAGCAATCTGGCATCTCTTTGCTCTTCATCTCTGTCACATCAGACTTGAGACATGATTTGAAGCCAGTTTTGTAGTGGAGGTAGAACAGAAAAGCATGGGCTTGGGAGCAAAATGATGAGGGTAGAAAAATGTTCGCTAACTGTGTGCAGGTGACTGTGGTTAAAATCAAGTGTGAACATTTGCTGGCTTGCCTAGCACAACAGAACACTTTGAGCGGCCTTCCCTTGTGATACATTCAAGGCAATTTTATTTTGAATTTCTTTCCAAGTAAAATTTTAAACTTGTTTTTTGATCGGTTTAACACATTGGTCCCTGGGACATTCTGCTCAATGCCTGTAAGACTGCTTCTTCTTCCCATCCGCCCTCAAAGCTTGGCTCTCCCGCATCAGCTATAAAACGTAAAAACTCGGATAGATGCAATCAGCAATATATTTATTGATTCACAATAATACAAAACCAGTTGGAATGTGTATATATGCATAATCAGCACTACATGTATTGATTCACAATAACACAAAGCCAATTTGAATTTATATGTGTGCATAATCAGCATTGCATGTATTGATCCACAATAATACAAAACTGATTTGCAAATATGTAGGTACTCCTGAATTGCACACAGCCATTTGGATGTCTCAGCTCGTAGTTTGTACGAAGTAGTCACCTCTGTAGGCCAATTCTCTAATTGTGACACAGGTACCTCCAGACCCTAGGTGCACCAACAGCCTCTGCAACACCTCGTCCTCCCTCCCAGGGTTTGGCTGCCGGTGCTCCGGGCTGGCTGGGATGCGGTGCGGCCGTAACCTGGGAGCGGGTTGCTGGGAGAGGGGCTGTGTGAGACGAGCTGGGAGAAGCCCCATCGGGAGCTGACCCCTTCGCTCCAGCCCTCGCCCCAGGTCCTTGCCCTGGTGATGCTGCAGCTGTGCCTGAGCCTGGCCACATCCCTCGCTGACCCTCCTTCCCGGCTTGGTCTCAGAGCAGCCTCACCCGGCGCGCAGGCAGGTGCTCCCTGACACTGCGCAGGGGGCAGCTAGCGTGCATGGAGCCGAGGGACGTGCTCTCCTCGCCTGCATCGGGGTACGTGCTGCGTGCTCTGGGGCAGGGGTGCGCAGGCATATACTCCTCACACGCGGGATTAGCAGTACTGGGCCTTGTTCCTGCGCCGGCACCTGAGTGCTGTGGTCATGTATCTTTCTATAAATAATTACTTCACTTCATCACTTGCAGCCTCTTTTCATCACCTCTTTTCCTTCAGACTGATGACTGTTTGGGGATGGAAGGCTTTTTTCCTCTCTAGCTGGACCCAGGCCATTCAATGGAGTGAGCAGCAGGAGGTACTGAAAGAGAGATACTGTTAGTACTGTTTCCACACACCCGAAGACTGATCTTTATGCAGCTGAGACTACAAGGGATATCCCTTAAAATAAAGGCCAGCTTATTATTACCCATCTTCTCCAACTCCTGTGGAACTAAATATCCTGAAGTTGAGAGAAGCTGCTGCACAAAGCTTCTTTATAGCTCTCAGTGTGCCTTCTTTGCTGGCTCCAGCTGCCCCTACACTCTGTTTTTCCTCAGTCTTTTCTTCAATATTTTTTCCAGTTGACTTAGTTATTACAGTACATGGACCAGACTGAGGAAAATACACTGAAGGTTGGAGCTGGCAGAGCAGGGAGAGCTGCGAGGGAAGTGCTTTTGCCATCCACTGACATCATCTGCGCGTTAATTGGTCACATTCCCTGGGATGGGAGGCACTGGCCAGCATCCTTGGGCTCACTTCCGTGATACAGAACAGAGACGGTGCCTGTCTCCTGCCAGCCTCTTTCATTGCCAGCCTTCTGGCAAAGCTTAGGACATTTATAAAAACAGTACAGTACTTTATTTAGCCTCTAGTGAGAAAAAGTCACTTCACAGCTCCAGTTTAGGCACAAGGCACTAACAAGCAGATTTTAAAAAAAAAAAAATCCCTTACATAAAAACATTTCAAATGAATACATGAAAGTTGATTTGTATTCAAGATGACCTCGCAAATCAGGAGATTGAGCTGTGCCTTTTATCTCCAGCGAAATGGGTTCAAATCCTGATTAGCCCATAGAGGAAATTCCATTTAATGGTCTTAATTTTGGTGGGCTGAAAAGCTGTTCCCTGCCTAGAACCACCATCTATTATGGCATGATTGGCAGTCTGTGTTCAAGACAGAACAAGAACTTCACCTCATCTCTACTCCTATTACTTCATCCTGCCATCAGCTCGCACTACCTAACCCTCCACTTCCAAAGAGCCTGAGAAAATAGACAGGGTTTGCAGCATGAACAGAGTCAGCCCAGCTGTGCCCGGGCAGCGCAGTGCATGCATGCGGCTAATAGGGGCTGCGGTGGTGCCAAGAGGAGAATGGCGAGGTGGCAGAGGGGAGCATGAGAAAACAAGAAGGAAGCTGTGGGAGGGAAGTTTCAATGTGAGGAGATGGAAAGTAGACAAGGTGGGGAAAAATAGGAAATGAGGATGGACGGGGAAAGGATGCCTGGATAAGCAAGGGGTGGGGTGCAGGTATACCCAGAGCTGAAGGCAATAAATCAGAACGAGTCTAACTGTCTAAACGGCAGATGGAAACGTCAGCTGTGGGAGGGGGTCTCTCAGGGTCACTTCCCTGAATGGCCTCGCTGTGTCTGGTGGTCCAGGTTGGTATAGAAATGCCCTTAATCCTCATCTTGTGCTGTTCTGTGAGAAGAGTATCTTAGCGCTGTTGTTTTCTCAAGTCTTTATTCCTCAGAGCACAAAACTCTGTTCTGCAGGGGAGCGGAGAATTTGCAGGACTGATCAGCAGCCAAATCAGGCCTCCATCATCTCTTTGCAGAAGCCACAGATTTAAGAAAAAGAATGCTCATCTCCAGGAGGAAATGCCGTGTTCCGTCGTAGTTCTCCTACCAGCATCAGAAGCCCGCAGGCTGTCCCCCTAGGTGTTCTCTGTAGGCAGAGCGAGCAGAGGAAAGCGATGGGAATTTGTACTGGGACACTGGTAAGCCTTGTGACCCTGTTCTGTGCGGTGCTGTGGGCAGGCACAACACTGTCACTCACTGTACAGTGGCTGCAGAAGTGGACAAGAACCCGCAGGCGGTGGCTGTGAAGGTATTGCTGTCGCGCGAGGATGGCATCTCAGCCCGCCCTCACTGGTCTCTTCATCCTTTTCATAACCACCTTGGCTGCGAGAACCGTGAAGGCGCTTACAAGATCCCTCTGTTTGGGGTGGTCTTACTCGGGGCAACAAAATCTGAATTTGGAGTGGCATTGATAATGGGGGGAAATGTTATGAGATCAGCCTGATGGTTAAATGCGAACTAGTGCTCTTTGGGAGGAGAAATGGAAAAAGAAGCCCTCCCGGCTGGGCAGCAGCATCGGGAGGGACTGGGGGCGCGGAGCGGACAGAAGGCTGGTTGTAAGCACAACAGCAGTTACCCTTTCCTGGCCACAGTCACTCCAGCAGGGAAAGCCGCTGTCCATTATCCCGTCGCTCATCAACTCGTCCCACCTCAGCTTCCAGCTTCTTCACACCTGCTTATACCTCAGCCTTGCCTGCCTGCGTTAAAGTGACGATTAGAAAAGCCCTGTTATTTGAACTGCTGACTCTAACCTGGATCGTGTACCCAGATTGTGTTCGGGAGCAATTATACGGCGGTTATGCTGGTTGACCTGGAAGGGGGAGAGCCTGCAGCTGAGGGGTGGTGATAAGCAGCTGGAGTGGGTGAAAAGTTTATTTCTTTTCACCCAGCTCAGCTGCAGGCAGAACAGGATGTGTGACTGCAACCTAAGACATAGGAGATAATTATTCTACTCCACTTGGCACCGGTAAGGCCTCAGCTGGAGTACGGTGTCCAGTTTGGGGCACTGCACTGTAAGGAAAATGTAGACAAACTGGAGAAAGTCCAAGAGAGAGACACTAGTAATATTAGAGGCATAGAAGGAACAACCTAGGAGGAAATGTTGAAAGGATTGTTTGTTTAGTCTGGGAACAGCAGAGTCTGAGGAAGAGACATGATAAAAATCTTGCAATATGTTAAAGTTTATTGTGAGGAGGAGAGTGATAAATCTTTCCCTGTGGCCACAGGGGGGATAGGGAAAGAAGGAACCAGCTTCATTTGCAGTTAATAAAATGTAGGTTTGACACAGGGAAAACTTTCTAGATAAGAGGGTGATGAAGTAAAGCTAGCGAGGGGTTGCACGGGTCTTGTTAAAATTCATAATAAGGATGTTTTATTTTAATAACGAGCATCGAAGGAATGAAGATGTTTCTTGTTTAAATAACTGTTTTGGGCTAACGCCTGGGACTGGATTTCCACACGCCGACAGTACAAGCGTGTGGATGCACTTGCAAGAGATAGCTCTTGGGCTGCAAGCTTCAGGGCATATACTCTTTTTTTCATGATCAACGTGTACAAAACCCAGCATCTTGTGACTGATCATGTATTGTGGGATCTCTACATGTTGCTGCAATACAAATAAGTCACCGTGTAACACAAGACACGTATAAAATTTTACAAATACGGGAATAACCTTTCTCTTACGATTTCATTTCTGGCTCCGTTGTATTTTTTTCCTTGCAGGTTCGTATCCTATATCTCTAATCCCTTCTTTGTAGATTTGCTGTGTGTGCACAGCTAGAGATATATCCCCTGATTGCTGTTAATCCTTTGAGTGTTTTTACATTATACAGCATATGTCCAGTGAAAGTTCTGTTGTATGGTTTTAACGATCCTCGCTGCTCCTCCAGCAGCACTACTGGAAACAGAAAATCACACCATCGTGTTTCCATCCCAGTGAGTTCTCAGGCTGTGAATTGGGTTTTCTTCCACAGCAGCGAATCAAAGAACCTCTTAATATTTTCAGAAGCTCAGTCTGAAGTGTTTGCAAACTTGGGAAAGAGATGGCAGGCTGGTCTGAAGGCTGGATTTGAAGGTGGGGAGTCAGCACACAAAGGTTGGACTTGCCTGTGGCTTTGCAGATGTCAAAATCTGTGGCTGTAGCTGGTCAAATGTTTTTTTTCGTGAGACTTAGGTAGAATATGGGTTTTTCTCATTAAATAAACTCTACCAGGGAATATATTTGCACTTTCTAATAATCTTAATTGGTTTGGATTTTAAGTGTAACTTTAGGTATGAGGACTTTGAATTTTCTGCTGCTTCATTTTAGTTTAGTTGCAAAATCCTTTAGAGGTGTTTTACTTTAAATTCCCAATATATGTGCTTAACCTTCATTCTACCTTGAGATAATTTATCTGTAAATGAACACTAATCGAGAAACCTGAAGTCAAGGCTACTGTGGGATACTTCTAATATTTTGAAGATGGATAATATTAAGCCTTAATCCCATTTAAAGAGTATATTTGTGAGAGTATTGGAGCAGCACAAATCAGCAAAACAAAACAGCCCGTTAAACTGGGTTTATAGTTGCTTTGCTTTCCACAAAAGCACAGAGCACCCACAGGGTATTAATTACCATATTAATAAATAATTTTTTCACAGTTCTTTGCAGAAGATAGGTGTGTACAGCATCTGTTGCAAAGAACCAAGAAGGGGTCAGTCTTGTCTATTAGAGTAAGCTGGGAGAGGAAACCATATCTCATGAATCTCCTCTGCTGAGGGGTTGCTGGGTCACAGGAGAACTTCTGGCGATGATTCGAGCCCACAGCTCCATGGTGAGCCTTCTAGCCCTTAACTCTTGGTTGTTCTGCGGGGGATTAGGATAACCGTGTGCTCCCAGGTCTTCCTGTTAGAGCTGCTGCAACGTGACAGGTTTATGGGATAGAAAGAGAAGACAGAAAAAGGGTGGAGGGAGGAGAGGGGGAACGCATCTTCCCTGATTTAGATATTGAACAACTGGACTTCAAAGACTGTGTTAGTCACCCGTACAGTCAGTGGAGGGGAAAAGGAACTCGACAGAGATACTTGTCTCCTTTCAGGACAGGAAATGCCTGTCTCTCTGCTGCCTGTATGAGACGTCTAGCTATCTAGCTACTTGATAGGTGAAGTTGGCTGAGATGGCCTGACACGGCCTATCGGTTACGGCACTCTCCTGGGAGGCGAGAGCCTGAGCTCTGGCCTCTGCTTCAGGGACTTCTGATCGAGTTTGTGCAGATTGCAGGTCATACAGACACAACCAGCAATGACCGCAGACCCTTCCTCCTCCCTCCTGCACAGGAGAGTGCATTATCACAGGGGCTGTGGTGTTGCTGAGGAAGGTGGGAGATGTGTGTTTGAACATCCTCCTACAGGAGCAGGAACTCAGTCCTCATCCTGGAGAGTGTTTTTACCATTAAGCAACTGCCCAAAAGTGGGAACCACCTCCTCTACAGTCTCTGCTCCGTCTGCGAGGCAGTAGCGATTACCGTTACCTTTTGTAAGGAGGATGACTCTACCATTGAGGTCTTGCCGTGACCCAGAAGCCCTGACAGGCTGGTTGCTTTAGGGTGTGTACGCTGAAGAGAAATTTCAGAGGCCCAGATGGACTTGGAAGTGAGCTGGGTGCTGAACTTTTCGAGCTTGTCAGGCCTGAGGCTCTACCTAGGCAGGAGCATGAAACATCCAAGTTAAAAAGATGCCTCTTCACCCATCCATACCTGGCACCGAGGCAAAGCAAACCTGACATCTCTCTCACAAAAAGTATCAAACTGAACTCTTGCTGGCCCTCCCCTGGGTTTCTGACAGCCCTTGGACGATCCACAGTAGATCACAGGGATGAGGCACCGGCTGAGAGGCTTTAGATGATGGCTGCTCCAGGGCACCGGTGTTTTTCCAAAGCCTTGCAGCACACCACAGTAAAAGCCTTGCAGGCAGAAGGCTGTGCTGTGGGCTGGTGGGAGGGAGAGCAGGAAGAGGAACAACACAGCGCATTACAGCCGGAGAAAAGGATTCTGCATCAAGGGTTATGTAACTTTTGACATGGCCTATATATCACGATCCAGTACCGGGGCGCTAACACTGCGCCATGCCATGTTAGCAGTGCTTACTTCAGACAGTTATTGTTAAATGACATTCCCGTCTTGTCAGAGGTTCTCCAATTTCATGTCTACTGTGTCCTTACGAGGCAGCTCCTTAGGTAATACCTGCTGCGTGGCACCAAGCTGGAGCTGCACGTGTCGGTGCCGGAACAGTGGCAAAGGAAGCCGCTCTTCTCTCCTGCTTCAGCTCCTTGCAGTAGGAGGGAGGCTTACGGGCAAGCCCTTCACCCTGCTGCAGACCAGCACCCATTAGGACCTGGTTTGCATTTAATTGCACCCCAGGAATAGGAATTCTCATCGTTTGGGAAGCAAAACCCTTTGGCGCTGTAACCAGACCAAACCCATCTTTGCTGGCTTTATGGCCCCTGATAGCTTTTCCACATTTCACTAGGGACTGGGCTCTCAAACGCTTTTTACAAACTTTACCAACTCCCTCCAGTGCCTGGTGGGGCTTGTTTTCCCACTGATACTTTGCTTATTCCTAGTGAACTCCACACCTTGATTTTTTTTTTTTTTTTTTCTAGCAGCAGCAATAGAGAAACAGGCAAGTGAAAGTGCATCACGTGTAACGTCTGGGAAGAGCGCGGAGGCAGCCAGGCAGCCGTTGCAGGGGTTTGGCACCTTGTGCGGGAATGAGCACATGCAGGTAGAATGTTATTCCGCTGCTCCTGCTGAGCGCTCGGCAGTTCGCTCTCTGCTGAATCCTAAAGTTGAGCAAAAAGCAGCTGGTTAAGGTGGAATTTGAAAATCAGTCATAAGATAAACAGGTTGCAACGTTAAGCACTCTCCAAGGGAAAAGCAGTGTGCAGCATATGTTCTTACTTTGGAAGATATTTTTTAAAAAAACTTTAATGGACCCTTTACTGGCTTATGCTAGTGGAGCTGTTAATTAATTAAATAACGATATGTGAATGGCATCCATTGGGAAAGAGCCTCACAGCTTCCAGATGCCAGTTATTGGCCCCATTACGGGCCTAAAACTATTACAGTAAATCATTACATGCTCCAAGATGAACTGGCACACGATTGCTGCGAGGAAGGATGGAGCTATTCTCACTTGTGCCATTCTGTGCCAGTTTTTATCTAGTGAGATTAATTAGTACTTTTAGAAGTGCAAGTCAGAGCTATAAAATATTAAGGGATATTCCATCAATGGAGTGGAGACATGCTTAAGCAGGGCTTTTAAAACTTTTGGATGTTGACGGATAGATAGGAGTTGGAAGAGATAATGAGCAACATCTGATTTTGATTATTTTTTTTAAAAAGAAAGGTCGGATTTATAGCTAGTGGGACTGCACGAAGTCTCCTTTGTGTGCTGTGGGAATACTCAGAGGAGGACATTAAAGTTTATCACTGAAGTTCAGGTGCCAGGTAAGCAAACAGTTTCTCAGGCCAAAATCAATCATTTAAGGCAGTTATTCCAGATACAAAATCAACCAGAAAGTATTAAATAACCTTTTAGCCTGGATCTCCTGCCGGGAGGGGAACATTTCCTGACATTGGATGGCAGCCTAGAATCTATGATCTGGCCTAGAAATGGCCTCCTTTTTTTTTTTTTTTTTTTTTTTTTAATTAACAAGCTATAAATTTTCACCCCAAATGACCACTGTGGGCCTTTCTGTCTTTTTAGGCTGTGAGAGAGAAAACCACGGAGTCACCTACATCATCCCTTGCCCAGACAGACTGTCCTTTGAAAATATTCTTGCCAGCTCGGTCTGTTTTAAGCCCAAAAGCTGAGTACTAAAGAGGCACTCCAGGGACTGTTTATATAGTTTACCCAATAATTAGTTCTTAGAGACATGAATTCAGGGGTAGACACTTCCTCTGAGAAAGTATCCCACAGCTGAAAGTCCTCCCACAGCTGGACGAGGCAGAGATTTTACAGTCCATCAGCCGGAGCTTGGGAGAGGCAGTGCCAAGGGGACCTCTGCTGCCGTCCTCTTGCTCCCCGCGCCGGTCCGGACCACATGCAGCTCTGTCTCCTGAGCGTGGGAGTCTAAGCGGGGCCAGGGGGGCTACAGGGAGCTGCAGTGGTGCCTTTGCTGATGCTGATCACCAGCAATGGCCTTCCCAGGCAGCACCACCAGGGCAGGCTGAGAGATGCCATCGCTGATAGACGTCTGCTGCTTACCACAGCAACCTGTTTGCTCAGGACAGGCGAGATCTCCCGTGGCTCAGTGGGAAAGCATCCCGGACTGCTCTGGCACAACGAGCCTCTGCGTACGCCCCCGGGACATGGAGCAGGGGCTGGCAGGGGGGCTGCAAGTGAAACACAGCTCTGTCAGGCCAATTGCTTGGAGGACAGCATCCCTCTCCTACACCGTGGTGTATGGGTGTCACAGTCCACTCAGTGGACTCGTGATGGTTCGTTAACTATGATCTCGAAGTGCAAAAATCAAGGCGACCATGCCAAGGGGTTATGCTTCAATTAAACAGCACAATTTTATTGTTTGCCCATAAAGCGGCATGTGATAGGTAAAAAGACAGAAAGGGAAGGAAAAGATACAGTAAAAAGAAAAAGGAAAGAGGATGATAGCTACCACCACGAGTCCAAGGCGTCCCTATTGTCCCAGGTCCTGGCAGCGTCCCGCCGGTCCTTCCAACCATCGTGATCCTTGGTGGGGGAGATCTCCTAAAATGTGGTTGCTAAAGAGTCCTCTTTTATGCCGAGCAATACACGTTGCTTCTCCTCTGGCCCATGGATTGTTGTCAGTCTCTGCCTTCTCGAGCAAGATTATCGCGCATGTTATGGTTCATCGTAACAACAGTTGTTATGCGACCTTATCGTCGTTGTTCCTTCCAGCGCCAGGTATCAGGGAGCGGCATAGTACTCCTCGTACCGTGCAGTTCTCCTTCAGGGTCTTAGTGTCTCAGTGTCCATGAGGAGCACATTGCATCTCCAGTTGCTGTTAGCAATGTTGAGACAATATTGTTCTCTTTAGACCGACTCTTACAATGGGGGACAGTGTAGACCACGTGTCCAATAACTCTTCACTGTGGGTAGAAGAATGAGGTCTTTATTGGTTGCGAGGAGTCACAAGAGTATTGATAACTCAGGAAAACCAACCTCATCTCGCTGCTTCTCCTCAAGCAAAGGTAAGGCCACAGTCAGAAACCGCATTCACACGAATGCTACCGGGAAGTGTGACTTACTGTATGAGAAATGCATGAGTAAGAGTTTGCTGACTAACCCTTTGTTAAAGAAAATAAATTAATTTTTTATACGAGCATGACAAATTGAGGCACCGGTCTTGCAAGTTGGGCTGTGTGAGCACATCTCTGCGTCCACGTGGCTCTGATAGGGCCCAGTGAGGCTGAGAACTGGGTGTCGTAATTGCTAACCTGGCAATATAGCTGGCTTGAGAGCAAAAGTTTGGAAAGTTTGTGTTTATACTTTCCTGATGCATCTGAGATTTGGGTGGGAGCCGTGGGACCTACGGCACCTAAGCTGAAGCACAAGGACAGACAGCTGCTTTGTCAGCAGGACAGCCTTCCCCGGTGTGTGTGCTAGTAGGAAAGCACTGCCTTTTCTGTTTTTAAATGAAAACAAATTGCTTTTAGGACCTTGGATCTGATGAGGGGAGCGTCACCATGTGTCCAACACAAACAAAAAAACGAGCTGAGCCAAGACCAGCCCAGTGCTTGTCTCCCATTCCCTGGCTGTAACCACAAGAGACTTCTCCTGGCTTGTGTGAGAGTGGGAGGGAATGCAATCACCAAGCAAAAAATGTTGTTTCTACTTGATAGTTTAATGTTACGTAGGCAGCAGTTATGCTTTTTTACTGAGCGTACTTTTCTATTCTATGAAGTCTTAGACTGGCCCATCCTTGCAGTAGAGAAAATTAAACTGGGATAGGAAAAATGCAGCTACTTTTTATCCACGACACAGATTATTATATTTTGTTTGGGTTTTTTCTGAATGGAACATTTATACCAAAAAGACTACTGTGGTGTTAAACCATCGACGTGATGACTGATGTGTTTGATGGGAAAGTGCTACAAGTGCTTGGGCATGAAGAGTATAGGGGGCTGCCAAGATGTTTAGATCGTGGATTTTGATCCAGAACAAGGTGGAAGTGAGTGCAAGTCATCACAGTCTGGTAACAGGACACTCGCCTCTGTGCAGTGAGCCTGTGCATACCATCGACGGGCCTCTGAACCACAACTTGAGCCGACAGCAAGTGGCAGCACAGCCCGCTGTCCTTCTCCAGTCACCACCAACTGGCTCTGTGTGTCCATGCACGTTCCTAGCCACCCCAGTGATTGCTTCATGTCCCATGTTCTGAATATTTTGGGAAAGAAGTAGGAAAAAGGAAGACAGTCATATAAGATGATTGTACAGTCAATGGTGCACTTCAGGTTTCCAGTTGGAGCAGTAATGGCCCAGTGTTAGAAATCTACTGCGAGGGCGGCGAGGCGCTGGCCCAGGCTGCCCAGAGCAGCTGTGGATGCCCCATCCCTGGCAGTGCCCAAGGCCAGGCTGGATGGGGCTGGGAGCAACCTGGGCTGGTAGAAGGTGCCCCTGCCCACTGCAGGGGGGTGGAACTAGATGGTCTTTAAGGCCCCTTCCAACCCAAACCATTCTGTGATTCTATAAATCCAGTTCAGTTATATATGTTCTGGCAAACACAGCTGGAGAAAAGCGTTAAGTATAAATGCAAAGTCTAGTTTGACTTTGTAAAGATGTATGTACACCCTTACAGATACACATTTTCCCATTGACTTCCCTGGAACAATCCATGCATTAAACGTATGCATGAGCCTTTCTAGAAATAGGGAATATAAATGCAACTACTAAAATAATTAACCAGAAATACTTTCTGTACAATGAAATATGAAAATTTACAAGGAGTGTGCACAAAGGAGCTCTTAGGAATAGATAAAATCTAGGCCACATTGTTAAAGGACAAGGCATTGTTGCTTATGTACGTACAAGAGGGTGCTTCCAGCTACCTAGAGCACAGACTAGAGTGCAGTTTGCATTTGTTACGTTAATTAAGCAATTTACTGGAATTTAGCATGTGGCAGATTGGCAGGAGGCAACTTTAACTTGGGTTGTGCGGCTGAGATCCTTTCATTGCGCTGACAGCCCTGAGTCATGCCAAGAGAGCAGCACACTTGGTAACGCGTTTCTGTTGGTGGCTTCTGTGCAAAGTCAAGTATTAGAGCCTGACAAAGGGAACTGATAAAAATGAACAAGATCTACACTACTTAAGCAGTCTGCTGTGGGCAGGATACTCAGAGTCTGGTGATAAGTAACAAGTTATCATTCAATGAGTAGCTTCTCCAGACCAGTAAGACTTCTGTTAGTTATTAGCCTCTTAATTATTTTTTTTTTATATTCACATAGGAAATTTTTCTATTTTTATTGTCTGTATCTGTTTCTTCATATTGTTTCAAGCCTGTTTTTCTTGGTAAGTTTATTGTTTAGTTTACACTGTACTCATTAGCATTTCAATCTATAGGTTGTTCCGGAGTTGCCGTGCCCCATGTTTGTGAATGTTAGCTACACAAACATCCAGCAAATAAGCAATATTGTGACTTGAGCTAGTGGCTGGAGATGGCCATGAAGCCAGCCTAGAGCACCACTGAGTCCATTTGGTGGCTGAAGGCCACTTGCTTTTGCAAAGCTGCATTATACTCCAGCCTTTTAGACCTGTGTTTGCTAAATCATCTTAAAACGGACATTCAAGCTTTGCTGTTTCATGGCAGAAGCTTTGGCAAGCTGCATTCTCAACTGTCCATCTACCATGTCTCCTTTCATGCATTAAAAACAGATACTTGGAAAAGGCCATCAGCTCTAAGTCTACAAAAAAGCAACTCTTATTTAGGAGTACTTAAGGCTTTTATGCCGTTTCATAGGACTGAAGGGGTTTGGTTCTTTGTATCAAGACTACGCTCTGACTGCTCCTTTCTTCTGGATTCCAACCTAATGTCACCCTACCCAGGATTATGAGGATCTGTTCTCAGTACTAAGACCAATGAACTAGTGAGGAGACCTGTGGGGACACAAGGCAGGTCCAAAATGAGATGAGGCTCCAGTGCCTACTTGTATTTGTTCTGATTTATTGTGGCCTTCTTTTGGCAAGGGCAGATTCTGCTCTGAGCTGTGGCACGCTGTTTCAGACAGGGAGGACATCTGGGACAGGGGACGACAGTGTAAGAAAATGTATCCTGCATTCAGTTTTCATTAAGCATGCTGGAGCTAAAGGGTTTCTCCATTCCCTTTGAATGTTGTTTTGTATTGCAATGGCTTTGCAAGATGCAATGCCGTCTGTGTGTTGCTGTTGTTCACAAGAATCCCAGAGGCAACTAAATGTATGGGTTTAGTTTTAGTATGTCCTACCCCATAATTATACTGAATGGTTTTTGGAAAGTGAATCTGAAAACCTACCTGCTTCCCAAGAATAATGGTTCTGGCTTCAAATGAATGGCAGGACGACACTAACACTGAAATCCTGCAGAGCAGAGATTGGCCATCACCAACTCTAAACACTGAAACTCAGCACATTTTGAAATTTCGCACTAATTTTTGGTGATTACTTATTCTAACAGAAAACACTTTCACTTGCGTTACCTTTATTTTCCTAGAAGCTATATCTTGCCCCTGGAGAAAACAGGTTGTAGGATCAAAAGATCTAGAAAATCAGCCTCCTCGTTCTGTGTCTGCACATTTCCATCTTCAGGCCCTAACTCAGCTGTGCTGCGTATGTGAAAGTGCAAATTCAGAAGGAATAGCTCAGTTACACTGCTGGCTTTCAGAGGCTGCAGGATTCTGTTCTTTGTATCCAGTCTGTTCATTTAAATACCTCTCCCTCTGTAGCTCCGTCCGCACTGCCTTCTAGTGCTGCCTCCTACTTCTCCCATTGCCCATAGTATCCTTGATCAATCCATGAGCGGAACAACACTGTTGTGTAATGCGCAGCCCCAACTGGAGTATGGCTTCAGTTCAGAAGATAAACCCAGAGACTGTGTCCCCTGTGTCCCTTTCTTGCCTTTTGCCTCTCAGATCTCCTGTGGGTAGGATACCACACACACTGTATGACTTACCAGAAAAGGAAACATTGGGAAATTTTGTTTCCTGGAAGAAATAGCAGTAGCGGCAATAAAACCCAAACAAACACGGAAAGAAAAGTCTGTTTTGAAATCTCAACGCTCTGTTACGCTGCTCTGACTCATTAACATTCAGTTCATGGCCAGTACTGCTAGGGTTGGGTAAAATGTCACCAAAACTGGGAGATAAAACCTCTGCCCTTCATTCAGAGCAGCAAAACCACTTGAGTTTCTTTACAAAACAAAAGTGACTTCAATGCAAAACACCAGCAGGAGATCCTGCCAGAGCAGAGCCACACAGAGAGCTAAAGAATTTGATCAACATGAGAGAAAGGGGTTTACTTGGTAGTTTCTGTACTCTGGGACGGTGCTTAGGTGTCACTGCCACCACACTGGAGCATTGTGCTCTAGAGAGGAGATAAGCCTGCTGTCCCCTCGCCACAGGAATGTCCCTCCAGGAGCCATGTGGCACCTCCCAGCAGGTGCCTCTGGGTGAGACACTCCTTTGGGCTCTGCTGCTGGTGGTCGGTCACGGGGGTGACTTACTGACGTCACTGTGAGCTGATCTGCAACCAGCAAAGGCCTGAGAAATGTCAGAAAGTCCTGTTTCCACCACTGAGAGAGGCTAGTGTGCTACTGCGGCGAGCATGGTGAACATCAGGCACATTATGATTTATCTTCTGAGTCCAGCGGGGTCTCACTTACTCCCCTGCTGTGGTGGGAGATGAAACCTTTCCTGAGCATTTAGTAGCCAGCAGTGTCTTTGGGTGGCCGAGCAGCGGATCGGGGGCACTCTCTGGCAGGCACCAGGCAGCTGAGCCCTGCCTGCCTCCAGCTACCACCGGTTGTGGGTTTGTTTATATTCATATACACCTGTGGGAGCAGAGGAGAGGGTTCAGGCAGTTGTTAGGGTGCTTACGGACATTCCCACAAAATCAACAACAGTGCTAGCAAATGCTTTTGTGCGTCTGCTTTGAGGGCCAGGGTGTCGCCAAATGCGTCCTTTCAGTTAGGTCACTTAAAGAATCACCATCAAAAGTATGAGCGAAATAGTTTGAATATGAATTTGTGGAAATGGAACTTCACAAAGTTCAAGGGCAAGGTTCATTCTATTACTTATTATATGGATAGAACACACAAAGAAAATCAAATTAAAATTGAGTGATAATTGATTCAAAATGGGTTACATAGGGATCAAAGATGTAAATCCTTCCGTTGAGTTATGAGGTTTAGAGTGGACCCTCTTACTTTCTAAACACTTTTGATAGAGTTAGGTGCAGCTAGATCCAGTCTTACTCTCAGACTTGGTCAACAATTATGTCTAAAACAAAAGATATAAAGAGTAAGACAAGAGAGTAAGTGAGACCCTCCCTTTGAGTCTGAGGTTCAGAACAGACCCCTTTGCCTTCTAAACTCTTAACAACACTTAGGAGTGGCTAGATCTAATCTTAAGTCTCAGACTTGGACAACGAGGTGTAGATCTGAAGGAATATAAAGAGGTAGGGGAATCCTACCGTTGAGTCATAAGGTTCAGAGTAGACCCCCTTGCCTTCTAAACTCTTAGTAAAACTTAGGTATGGCTAGGTCCAATCTTAGTCTCAGACCTGGACAACAGTTTATATCTGAAGGACATCTAAGGTTTATTCACAGCTTAAGGTTGATCATAGGATTTTAGCAGCACTTAATCTATGATTATTTTTAACATCTACATAGCGAGTCAATAGGATTTACTTATATTACAGAAGTGGTTCAACTATGGATTTGCGATTGTAATATACTATACTTACTATGAGGTATCTAAATAAATTCACACACATACACATACAAGCACAAAAGATATCTAGAGGGATACACACTAATGTACAAAGGTATACCTGTTAGAAAGCTCCCCTCAACTTCAGTAAGGCACTTCTCAGCGGGCAAAGGGTTAAGCCTGAAGGAGAAGGGGTATTGGCCCAGGCCCTGTCACCAGCTTTCAATGACAGTCCCCCAGTATCACAAACTTGGGAGTTTGTGAGCTGTGAGCGTGTCCGACTCCGAGGGAGATGCTGGGCGCAGCCCACTGCTGTCCAGGAAACCTCGAAAGGTCTCGCTTAGGACCACTGCTCATAAGGTTATGAGATGATTGGCTTGAGTCATGTGTAAATTTCCATCCTGGCCATAACCTGAGCCGGTAATTTTTCAAAATTCCCGTAACAATGGTACCGTTCCACTCGGGCTACGACCCGGGGCAGGAATGTTCCAGGGCTGTCAGGGAATAACAGATTGTCTCCATTCTTGTTCCCTACTTTGACCAGTCAGCAGGAGTTCCTGGTACAGACAGTGCCATTACCCACCTTAGCCATGCAAGAGCTGCTGGTGCGATCAAGGGCTGCTTAATTGTCCAACTCATTACTCAAAATGCCGAGGCCTAATGGGAACTCCTGAGGTTGTAGAGCGGCCTAGGGAAGGGGGAGAAAGGCACCACCACACAGGGGTGTTTAAGGTATTCTCTTCAGCCAGGGGCTTCAGCCTTCATGTGCTCAGAGTGCTTGTGCAGGCCGTATCAATCAGTGGGAAGGGTTGTCGCGTCAGCCTGCAAGGTTTGTTGTGAACGGGATTGCAGAACAATCATATTTTGAAAGCCTCCATGGATTTTAAAAATGGTGAGCCCTTTCCTTTAACTGCATGGGCTAGTCAGCCTGGCTTCTGTAACGCCACTGCCTATGCAATTGGTCTGTATCATTTGCTCAGTGTATTCATAGATTTTATTTAATAGCATCATTTTTTTCTGATGGGTGAAAATACAAGCACTTGTAGAATTTCACAGAAATGTGCCTTTATTGTCAGAAAAAGTGCCACGCATGTATATGATAACCAAAGTGCAATCAGTGACAGTAGCTTCACTTCAGAAACACAAAGTTAAAGCACTACAACAAAAAGGATGAGGGGAAGTTCAGCGATGACCTTGTAAGCAAAAGCTCCCCACCGTGGGGCCAGACTGCTCAGCGGCTGCAGGGACAGGGTGGCCTCCCACCAGCTTCCCACTTGCCAAAATGGGTTGAACTGTGTCCCATCTCCAGGTGGAAGGAGCTGTGACAGAAGCTCTGAGTGGCCATGCTCAAGGACATCTCAGAAGAGTTCTGGGAAGCAGAACAGCAGCTCTGGTGGTATGTCCTCTCCAGCCAGGTTTTCCTCTTCATGGTGGCCACTGGCTGCTCCTGCAACCTTTTGACCATTTCAGAGTCTGTTTGCTGTTTCCAGTTAAGCCATTCCTTGCCGTTGTGGGAATTTTTTTACAGCCTCTTAAGTAAAACAGAGCCCTGCCAGCTTTTGATGAGCCTATGGCTTTCCTTTTCCTCATGCTTTAGCAAAGCGTCGAGGAGTTCCCCAAACGGCCTCCCCTTGTCTCTACCCCTTCCCCTCTCACTTCCCTACTCAGCCTTGGCAGCAGCTAACACCCAGCTTCTGGATGGTTTCGCTGTGTGAGTTGATAGCCTTGCTGGACGAGAAATTAATAACCTCTTATTCATTATTCAGCTTTGCATTAGACAGTTTTTATAAAATACTCTTCACAGTTTTATACCCCTGAGCCTCCTGTGGCATAGCTCTTCTACCGTGGAGACTCCCAGCTGCCCTTCCACGCATGTTGAGCCTGGAGTAGAAGAAAACTCCATCATTTCAGGGGTGGTCTCAGGCGCTCGGGACAAGCTGGATTGTTCCTCCACTGCATTGCATTTCACATCAGCGGGGCAGCAGGTGATGAGCCTTCAGGTTAACTGTGGAGGGAACCAGCTGAAGTCCAGTTAGGAGATGTCATCACACTTGCACTGCTACAGCAAATACATTCATTGGAGAGCATGGCCCTATCCACAAGCCAAAACACTGAAGGCGTATGCAATTGCAAAACTGTGCAATTAATGGGTTTAGGAAAAGTGTGAAGGTTCTCCTGACCTTATAATGTTGGGGACACACCAGAGTAATTTCTGTACCTAAACTTCTCATTTTATATTCCCTAGGAAGATGGGTGGGGTGGGGGTGGGGCATTTGGTTCTGCTTATGCTGTTTTATAGCAAGTCGTGGGTCTCTCTGGGACTAATCTTACTTGTGTCTTGTGAATTGTGGGGCTCCATGTGGTGCCTTGTTTACTTCTACAATCATTCTTTACCAGATCAGAAAAACACTCTGCTATTTTACTGAGAATTGTTTAACTTTTAAAAAATTAGTTACAAGAATTCTAACTCTGAGAATTTACTGAGCAGAAACCAACCTGCTTTGACAAGATCTCCACTAACATACACCATTTTTCTAAACCCATTAATTGCATGGTCCAAATACAGCGTAGATTTGTTACCTGACTGTAGGGTAATACTTGGAAGTTGTGCACTCCTGTAAAAAAGGATTCTCCAATGAACAAGGTGAACACACAGCACAAGAGGCTGAGGGTCAGCTGGGGGCTCAGCGATGGTACTACTGGAGTGCTGACAGAGTCCGGAGGGTGGGTTTGCAGTTGGAGGTCTGGCCGTTCAAGGGGTGTGGACTTGCTATTGCATTTTCAGACCAGTGTCATCATGCTGGATGTTCAGTTGGAAAGCGTGGTTCAAGCCTGCCCCAGATGACGCTGCTCAGCACCGTATACCAATGTGCACGGTCTCACTCACGTCCAGTGCAGGCAAATGTGATGATGTTCAGTGATCTCTGCAGCACTGCTGTTCACATTGCAGAGGAAGAGGCTGAGAGTCCATGGGCATGCTGGGCTGGAGACAGAACTGTCAGTGATGGAGCCTGAACAGAGCTTTTGAGATGCACTTCAGAGACAGCACTTCCCATGTAGCACGATCTTCTTTCTTAGCAGTATGATAAAGTATGAGAGTATGCAGATATTCTAAGTCAAAAATCCTATTTATTCACCCTTTCACAATATGGACAGTTGGTAAGGAAGATGTAGAGTCTATTCCTTAACCTTCACCAAGCCATCTTCGAGGCCTAGATGTCTGCGGGCCACTGCCAGGGACCTCATGGCCTTGCTTGGCCTCTTTTTGTAGCAATGGCCTAAAAATCCTCTCCTCCTCCTCTTTCCTATCTCCCCCCAGGGCTAGGAGGTCTTTAGCATAGGCCCAGCCAGATATACGAGAAAGAAGCCTGGCAAATGGTTTAAATTAAAAACTATAGTGATCGTGCCAACTCCTGCAGTACGAGTGCCAAGATGCAGAACATGGCTGTTCACCAGCATTTGGCAAGGCGGTGACATCTTGTCACTGCTCTCCTTGAGCACCAAGGCCCACACAGGTACACCAACCAGTTGGTTGGGGCAGGATGCAAGGCAGTGTGGGAAAGCAGTGCCAAACTTGTCCCCAGGAAAGTCACTGCTATGTTTCTTCAAAATCATCTACTCTAATGTGACATTACTCCTGATTGCAAATAGAGTGAAATCTCCAAAGCTATTTACCAGTTACACTGATGTGTCACATGGGTTCAATCTTCTATATTCGGGTATCCCAGTCTGCACTGGTAATAAAGAATGTATGCATAAACTCTCGGCAAAGGAGAAAACTATCCACTTCCAGTAAAGCATGGCCCTGACACAGAAAGCTGTGAGAGTGCTTTTGGAGCTGTGTGCTGACTGTTGGGAAGGTGCCTAGAGCTGAAGGGAAAAAAAAGAAAACCATAAAAAAAGGAAGTCTGTTTTTACATTTAATTCCTCCTGAGTCCAGAGAAGCAGAGGTTTATATCTTCATTATAAATAAGTGGTACAGCATCTACATAGTGGAATCCATCACCAGTTTCAGCCCTTGGTGGGAAGAACCTGCAGATCAACTATGGCCAACTTCGTATTTGAAAGCATTACCATGCTAGACATGCTAGTTAACAGTTCAAGAATCCTTTTTGTTGTACTACATGTTATTCACAGCTCAGTGGCATTCTGCTGTCGTCTTTCACGCACAGGGATGGCCAGACCTTTCATTTCAGAGACTGTTGCAGGGCATCAGTTTCCTATCCAGCAGATCACACTGATGTATTGTACTGATACTCCTTTCCCTGTCTGAAAGTTTTTTCCACTGCCAAAGTCTTCCAAGCTCTTCCAGTGATTCCCCTTCTTTAGAAAATACATGGGTCCTATGCTACTATATAGTTCTTGGAAACATTAAACATGTCTGCAGCTTTTACACAGGTGTTCACTGCAACTTCCTACACAAGTTGAAGCTCGGTGGCGTGGCATGGCTTTCTCCTGAGGCGGGTATTAAGGCTTAAGGCTTGCTGATTGCAAAATGATGTCACCCGGTACTATATATGCATTATCCAAAATATATCTGAATAAAGAGGTTCAAGAGACAATTATTACTGCAGCCACAGAAAATAACTCAGATGTCATGTTCCTCTACAGGACATGGTCCGAGCCTTATGTCCAGCAGCCATCAAAATAGTATTGTCTTTTGCCTTTCTGCATTAGTCTCCAGTAAAAATACAACTGCAGGTGTGCTTTCCACACGAGAACCTTTATCTTCTGCCGTTTCCAAACACTATGGGAAATTAAGTGGCTGGAATCAGTTACGTAAGAAAAAGAAAACTTGAATTCTATGCGCAAGTACGAAGTTAAACCAAGCAAACTGTTATTTGTATTTCATTTGCTCTACAGAAACATCTAGGAATACAAAGAACTTTTTGCTGAATATAAAAATCATATTTTTTTTCCAGGTGTCCATAGAAATACCAGTTTATTTTAAAATAAACATAAAACCTGCAAAATACCCTTATTTGGTTTTGCTAAAAAGCACTCTCATTATCAAAAGGATGGGGAAGAAAGAGTGAACTAGTTCCTCTTTATTTCAAGCTTGCTGCTTTAATTCAATGTTGCATATGAAGCAACAAACAAAAATTCTAAGGAATGTAAAAAGTTCCTATGCCTACAAAAGCCTTAATAATACAACACGGAGCTGAAGAACAATGACACTGACATGAAAGGATTTTCATTTCTAAGAAATACCTGGATAAATTAGAGTTCAGGAATATATGCATTCTATCCTCCTACTTAATGATATGCGGTGGCACTTAACGTTTGCAGGGCTGATTTCCAGCAGCACAGATCTACTAACCCAAAACGCACTTCCTCCCTGGGAAAGCGAGCTGCAGCAGCAAGGTCGTGCCAGGTTAGACAGTGGGCTGGAGACTGGGCGGTAACTTAGGTCTAGGTGAAAGAGGAGAATGTGGATTTAATATTATATACTAAAGATAATACTACATTTAATATACTGTTCCTGATTCCTGAGGACAAACTGCATTCTCCACTAACTACAGTTTCTACATAGTTTTAATGGAGAAAATTCTCCATTAAAAAATGGTAAAAATAATTTTTAATACCCATGATTCATTAGGATACAAGCAAAATCGCTGCTTCCCAGGTTCTTTATCACTGCATCTTTCTTAAGACTTGTATCCTAAAGGTTTATTTTTCCAAACAGCGTAATTTTGGCAGAGGATAAGGTCAGTGCACTCCCAGATTGCATGCTGCCTATCCCTCCTACAAATTTACAGGGATATGCAGATGCTCAGCATCTCTGAAAGCTAGGCTTGTTACACATCTAAAACAAATGTGCAGAGCATGAATATTACAATTACCAGAGAATTAAAAAAATCTGTCTTCATTCAAAATAAAAATAAAACTGGGAAAATTCAAAATTTCCTGAGGTGCTCTTTTTGATCAATTAGAACTTTGGCTTCATTTCAATTTAGGCATTTCTTTTATAGTACAATGCAAAATATAAACTACATTGTGAATAATATAAAAGCTTTTTTCCAGACAGGAATGCCGGAACATTTCCATTGTTTTTTTCTCAAACATATTTTTTAGCAAGTATGATTTTATGAAGCAGTTAATCTTCAGTGGAGCTGTATTCTCCAGCAGAAAAGGGGATTGTTGGGGTTTTTTGTAGTAGAAATCATGTAGTCCTATAATTTTCACATTTAAAAGTTCTGTAGTTCTACTTCAATCTTCCCAGTTCCTTTTTACAAAAAAATTCAAGTGTGCCCTTTATAATAATTCCACGTAAGCGGCTACTCATGTTAAACCGTCTAACTTGGGTCCAGTCTAGGCTGAGGGGTTAAGTTGTATGTTTTTCATGTATTTGTGTACTTACGCAAGTTCTGAAATAAAATAAATAATGGTGGTGATGGAAGAAAAAGCACAAATGAAATGACAGTCTATAAAATCATCACCTCTGTGGAGATGTTGAAAAGGCAATGTTCGCTCATGTGTCACAGTGAAAGAACTGACAGCACGAAGAAGTGATCAGATGGAAGGTTTAAAATAAGAGGGGGAAAAAAAGAACTTCACCCACAGAAAGAATACTTCTACTCTCTGGTGTCTGAGGTAGGACACACATTGTCTTTGCAAAAATCCAGCCAAATCACAGAGGTGCCCAAGTCTATAAACAACAGCATAGATCCACGCTTCTAGTTCTATATACAGAAGTCTGGGTATGCCTTTTGAACTGTACACAACTGGGAATCCATATATACATGCGGCTTGGAAAAGCTGGCTTCAGAAGTTGCAAAATTAAAAGGCAAGTGTCTCTCAATAGTTTTTCAGGCATCTTCCTCAAAAAGATACTGTGCTAGATACCTCTTCTTAATATGCATTTTTGTTAATAATCTGTTCAATCTAAATTATAAAACGTGCTGTGCAACATGACTGAACGAATATTGCTGTGAGAAATATTTTCCCCTTGTTTGAGTAATTTAAATTTGTAAGCTAATGTAAGTTTTTGTATTAAATAATGTACTGTGTGCAATTTTCTTTCTTGTAAAGCACTTTGAAGCTTTCAAAGAGCACTCTAGGTTAAAAAATAATATGGTATTCTTTGCCAGAACTGTAGGGCATTTCCCATAAGTTCTGAATCTTCCTTGCCAGAATTGCAACATGTTGCATGCCAAATCCTGCACACAAATGTTCTACATGTGGCAAATACATACTGGTAAAGACCAGAGGCATGGCATTCCTGGATTTCTTAGAGAGAGTGGGGGAAGGGAAAGAAGTGGGAAGGAATAATGAGGGAGGGCAAAGAAAAAAAAAAAAGTCTCTGCATACATCTAAAAGAAAAACCCAGCAAAAAACAACCCCCCACACCCAAAACAACCCATAACCCACACTTCATTATTTCCAAAGACTAAATTGTTTTGCTGCATGCAGCACAAACTCACAGGTACCCAGAGCTGGGTCTTTAGTTTTCCTTCAGTTATGGAAATCAGGTCTCCATTTCTGCAATAACTATAGATTCTTCAAACCCATGTTTGCAAGGGTCAAAACACCTGCAATCCTTGCTCCTCCAAGCACATGCTAACATAAGCAGAGAGGCTGCAAGCTTGGAGAAGCGTGGTCAGGATTACCACTATTTAACAGGCCGTGAAAATGACAGCTCTTCTTCAGGCAAAGTCGTGAATGCATTTCATACGCCCTGGGCTACTGGGAATAAACCAAGCCCACCGTATAAAGAGCAAACCCTTGCCTTTCTGCAGCCTCCCCCATGGACAAGGCTCCTATTTCTGTAGCTTGGAAGAGGAGTGTAAAACAGGGAGACCCAGAAATGAAGTCAATGCATTTGGCCACATACTACATTGGTTAGATTACTGAAGAATACTAGGAGTTTAAAATGTCTTTGGTTATAATTTTCTTGATTTAATCTCTTAATGCATTAAGCAAAAACAAGTAATTTCAACATGCCTCACTAGTTTGAACTGAACATCTACAGTAATTAAAGAATTCTACCATTTCTTTCACTAAATTTTAAGAAAATGGTGACAAAAATTCTTAATCACTCAGAACAACCAGTTTAAAAGGTACTAAAAATTACTTAGACCTCATCAGGCCTTAAGCATCAGGATTCACTACACATTTAAAAAAACAAACTGAAGTTAAAACTGCACTCCACATTCTGTAACACTAAATGAACGTTTTACTACATGGTTTCTTTTGAGGTGGCAAGAAACGACTGTAAAACTTTTGTTGTTGCCACAATTACATTGCCTAGAGAAAAATATCCTGTGGGTTACCATTTGTTGCCATGATTTGCAAAGATACGGTCTATAGTCTGCATCAGTTTCATGTTGAAGTTTTAAAGGAAAAAAGCTTTCTGCAGAGCTTGTAGATTTCTGCATAAGCGTCTGTGTTGTTGCAAAGAGGGCTAAGTGATGCTCTCTCACAAGCTTTTCAAGAAAGTTAGCACATTTCTTCAGATTCATCTCCTGCAAGTTAACACTCTCCCCTCCGTTGCTTCTGTCTATCCAATAGAAAGCAGATATGCTATCTAAAATCAAAAGGCAGAGAGAAGGGTGAGTGCAAAACATGTTTTCTAAAGAGTAGAGAGTGAGGAGTAACTGAGTGCTACTACTGCAGTTCACAAGAAAAAGCCTTCCCAGGCATTGCTTTATCATTTCTTCTGTCCTTTGTGCCAATCTGTTCTCAAGAATGGTAACTAGACGAAGCATATCAAAATGGTAGTCTGTATCAATGAACATGACTTCTACTTCCAGTCCTCCTCCTGATTTTGGAATGATGCAGCGGACTATTAGGTGATAAAGCATTTCCGTTTTTCCTGTTCCTTCTGGACCATGGAATTCAATGATATCTCCTGTTCAAAAACAAAGCAGCAAGTTGTCAGGCAAGAGCATTTTTTGCTCAGTTTTCTGAATCAATACTCACTATTCCACTAATCGGAAAACATTTTAGAAAGTCAGATATGCATTAAATTGTTTAAATCCTGGTTAGCATCTACCAAGAGAAATTTCAGTTGTCAAGGCAGGCCTCTAAAGTGAAGAAAAGCAACTGGGAACAAAGGTTGAAACGAACTCCTGCCAACAGCATCTAGGACATAGACATCAGTAAAAGGCTGGCAACTGGATTTCATCTATATCTTCACAGGTAGATGAAGGCTGAAAAAAAGAAAGCAGCTACACAAAAGTGGCTAAGAAATCACCTGCTAACACTATACACACAAAATTAAGGAATAAATAAAAAAGTAGAGGACAAGCAAAACAAAAAAGGTTGACATATTACAGGTCCAAATCATGCTGGCACATCTATTTTTATAGCACAGACTGTCTTCAGCATTTCATGTCTGCTGTATGCCGGTTCAGTATCTGCATGTCACAAGATACCAACAGGAACCCATGACCAGTAAGGAGAACGCCAGTCTATTTATTTAGCACTTATATTCTTCTGTGGTGATCACAATATGAAACTGCTTCTTTTTACAAGGGGGACTCACAGATTCCTTCAACTCCAGGCAATGATTCTACTGTATGAAGCAAAAGATCTCTGTTCGCAAACGGACTCAGCCTAATGGCTGATCCATGTGGATCAAGTAAATACATATAACATAAATCTAGAATGTTAATTAAAAAAAGCATTGTGCTTCACTAGGAAACCAGTTCTTTTGCTGGACGTGAATAAGAGATACTCTAAAGTCTTTTCTGAAGTTGCCTGATGTCTCTTATCAGAGGAAGACTCTAAAAAAAGTTAATTTATTAGTCACTCTTTATAAATCTTTGATTTTAGAAAATGGATTATTTATGATATTTTGTGTTTTAGGCAGAAGGGTAAAGGCATGAAGTAAGGAGAATCACACAACTGTAACTGCAGGAAGGTGAGAGATTTTTATGGTCTTGGCAAGTGCAAATGGCATAACAGCTTTTCATAAGGGGGATGCAAGAGTAGAGAATTAATTGCAACTTTACTTAAACATGTTTGTGCCTGCCTGAGTTAACAGGGTTTTTCAAGTCATTACTCAACTTCCAGAGGATGTCCTTGTTCATAAGTGCGTATAATGTCAAGATGCAGCTTGGGATGAGGAGCAGCGGGTGGTGGGGAAGAAACTAAGCTCTTACTTCAAAGCAATTTACACCTGATGTGACAATTCTATCCATTTCAGTGACACTCAGACTGCCTGCCCCTCCATAATGAAATTCCTGCTGCTCCACAACTGCAATTCCGCTGTTAGGAATTTCTGATACTTTGAAATTTATTAAAAAGCTTGATTGTCTCCCAAAGCCTTATCTGTTCTGAATGGCTCTCCCCGCTTTTGAGAAGAAAGATGACTACACTTTGTATGACATAAATCTTCCTTTTCTCTTCCTGTTCAGAGGTTGCAATGTTCATTCAACTCTGCCACTTGCAGCCAGCAGCTGCTCTGCTGTCACAGACTGTGCCAGTGACGTTAACTGCACCCTGCTAGGATAAGACATCAGCTTGGAAGAACTCCTCCTAAATGTGTTGGGTAGGTCATTCCCTCATATTTTGTCTACTTAGATATGTTAGAACAATAGTGCAAGGCACCTCTTGTTAAGGAACAAAGTGTAGCTTCTGTCTGCTGCTGCCTTTGGCACAGGACTTCTGCCACCCTAATTGGCATTTCCAAATCCAGACCAATAACTGAATCGGGCCAATATGCAATACAGATTACTTCACCTACCTTTACAGCAAAATAGGACTTGTTTCACAAAAAAACATCAACTCTATATGGCCACTCAGAAGCAGCAATGGGCAAATCCGAGTTACTGTTTGGCAATAATTAAAAAGAGTTATTCTGTGAAATAAATGCTTGACTTCATCCATTTGAAGATGTTCTGTCAGGATGCCCATGTGTTACAGAACAGCATTGGATGAGCTTCTATTGGCAGAACTAACAGATTTATTTAAGCAAAAACTCTAAGTTGAATGAAAAATCATTCTTAGGAGGTTTTGTGGTCGTGGTTTATAAACTTTAACAGCAAGACAGCTAAGCACCCTTCAAAGCTTTTTCAACATTACTTGTTCATCTGAAAAGAGTTAACAGTTTAGACTGTAAGAAAACCCCAAGAAAATTGGGGATTTCTGTGCCTTCATGATTATCAAAAAGGCTGCCCACAAGAAGAACGGATGCAAGACAGAAGCCATTTATAGCAGCATCTATAAATGTAGGGTTTCATTAAATTAGCAACCAGGCTGTTACAGTAAGATAAGAAGGAAAATTCATCCTCCTGGATCAGAGAGGACAAACCATGACACAGCAGAGGAGGAACTGTGGCCAGCAATGTTTGCAAGAAGCCTCTGACACTCTCACAATAGGTCATGGAAGAAACTTAGTTGTCAGTACTGGCATCTTCATTAATGTCAAAATAACTTTGAAAGGAGGATTAGTAAAAAGACACTATCACAGGATGAAAACAGTCTGAGAGGCAGAGTTGGAGCAGACACTTTAACATGGAAGAAAGATAATGGG
This sequence comes from Falco naumanni, assembly GCF_017639655.2. Classification (NCBI taxonomy): domain Eukaryota; kingdom Metazoa; phylum Chordata; class Aves; order Falconiformes; family Falconidae; genus Falco; species Falco naumanni. The sequence continues at coordinate 54,879,801 of NC_054057.1, read as the reverse complement.
AAATTTTCCTATTAGAATTGCCCAACGTTAAACATATCAGTAAACGAAGTTCCATTAGCTTGGCAAAATGTGTAGAAAACGAAGTAACTGGGTTAATAAAGACTTAAGTGCAAAAATTTAACAGATCAAGATGGATAAGGAGAATAATTTCACATGAAAAGCAGCACTGAAATTCAAGAAGTACGTTTTAAGCAGTCAACCAACACACTGCTTGGCCATGGTAGATTGAGCTGGCAGACTAAGGGCAAACTAAAGAGTACAACAGTCCACTGCTATTCAGTGGCACACAGGATGAACTAAATGATGTTGCCTAAGTGTAAATATTCATATAACACTAATATATTTTAACTGAAACACTGTACTCAGTCCTAGTCACCAATTCAGCGTTATCTTTTGAATGAGAAGAGCTTTCAAGTTTTGTCTGTAACCATTTACACTAGCAAACATTGGTTACACTTATTTTCTGACACTGCAGTTACAAACAGGCTATGAGAATACTCAGCAATAACTCTGCAGGTTTCACATCGTCAGATACCTTGAAGTTACTGGACTAGTGATTTACGATACTGTTCAGAAGCTGTCACTAATATTTGTACCATGAATAAGTGAAGTAGAAAGGCCTAATATTTATTCCAAGGGAATCCTGGGTGTCATACTATTGCTGAACATCAGAGCTTTATATTGACACACACACCTTCATACCAATGGCACAGGAGAAATATGACTGGCAGTAGTGGAAGATTATTTAAAGCTCCTATCACTTTTGCTCCATTCCAGAAGAGCTTAAATGGTACGTAATTAATATGCTTATTTGTTCCTAAATATGCAAGTCCATCATAATTAAAAGCAGTAACTAGAATATCACAGCATTACCTGTATTAGCTGTTCCTGACATACATGTTAAGAACACTTAACTACAATGTAACCTTTGGATAGTTTTTTGAAACTTCATATATATTATGTTATTTATTTCAAATAGCATCAGGAAAAACAATAATTTAGGTCTTTGCATTGCTTTAATCACAGCATTTTGGACTAAAAGCTGTTCCATACAGACTTCCTGGGCAATACATTACAGTATTCCACAGTGACCTACTCAAAGTCAAGTTCATGACAAATGGAAAGGTAGGTCTTCAACACAGGTTTAAGACTGAGTAATGAGAACACACATCAAAATAACACATGGACTCAGTTAAGACTGTTGTATTAGAAGACAAAGCAAAAATGTAATAAAAGGTGAAGTTCATTTACATATATATAGCTGAAGATCTGTTCTAATGTTAGGCGGCTTCATTAATGTCAGCCAAAAAGTACGACCAATATGGATAACTGATGCCATTTGTTAAAAGCAGAAGAAAAATAAAGTGCTTCAGAAACTCAAAGACCGTGTTGACACAGAGAAACCAGTGATGAATTTAGAAGGTTTACAGCCATCTTAGAAGTGAGGCTCTGGAACAGTCTTTGGGCAGACATGAACAACCTACATAGCTTTAAGATCAAAGCTGATAAATTGATGATGGAGTTATGTAACACCATGGACTGTGACAGCAAGGGCAATTATTGACCCTCAGGAAGGCTTCTTACAGTCTGTCTATCAGAACATGGCCAGTTTAGTCTCAAACATTTGTTTCTTGTGTGTAAATTTCATTTTAAAAAACCCCAAGCAACAGACTGAAAGACCAGCGTTTTCTGTTGCTGCATTTCTTAAAAACAAAAGTACATCTCTTAAAAAAAAACTGTTAGGAATTCAGGAGACTTGTGAAGTATATACCAATTTCACTACTGGTTCTTTATTCTTTTGGGTAACACAGCAGTTCAGAATTAGAGGGTGTATTTAAATAATCTCTGCCCCATTTGCACTGGCTTACCAGTATTTCTCTGCCCTTTATCCGTTATATTGTATTTGAATTTTTCTGGGGCAGGAATCAGATATTGCTAAACCCCTAACGTATTCTCAAGTGCTGCAAAATAATACATGAATAGTCTCACAGTGACTGCATTTATAGACTAAGCATCATCTCTTATCCAATTATCCTGATTCTTTTTATTGCTTTTTCTGCTGTTTCTTCTGAACCTTCTATAATTTGTGGGAATTCAAACTGCAGACAAGTATGTTGATAACCACTGCAGCCACATACTTTTCATATGAAATCCATTTATTCATACATACATTCAACTATAGTACCTTGCAGTTGATCCTTACAGTTCACTATTTATATGGCCTTTTTACTATGTATTTCTAGCTTTGCGTAATCAGAGCACTCTCTTCCATTTTGAAATCCATAAAATTACATATGATCTGGTAAACCCGTCCGACTTCCTGAATAATCAAGGGATTACTAAGTGTGATAATTTCTGTTTAGCTCAGTAATTTCTTTCATTAGAGCATGCAGTCTTGATCTTAGAAATACCTGCTAGAAGAATCTACCTTAAAGTTGTTGTACTGGTGTCATTAGGAGGTAGCACGATCTCTCCAGTTTGAAATTCTTACTTGTTCACTAAAGGTCTACATAAGCCATTTCAATCCCAACATCACTGCACACTCATTCAGCTGATTAGTACTTATGTTCATAATGGAACTGTTTCCAAAGTGCCACCTAAGTATAATTGGGATTTTTCAGGCCAATGAATGGTTTGATGACTTGGCTTTATTGAAAAATCCTCTTTGCTCATGCCCTTTTTCTAAATGATCTAAACCAGTCCATATCACTGAAGTCTTTGCTATTTATTGAACCTCAAGTTGCTTGCAAATTTCTGCAGTTATGACTTTGGGGTGTTTTTTTTAGACCACAGATTAAAAAAATGAAAAAATGAAGAGGTTAAATGACAGAATCTAGAACAAACTTCTGAAAAACTACTAGAAACAGACCAACATGGTTGGTATTTACTCACCTACACTTGTGCTTTGATACGCATTAAGTACATTTTAAAGTCCATTTAATAATGTTTGGAATGGTGACTGCATTATTTCATTTTATCTAGTTTGCATAAAACTACATCAACAATTAAAATTCTGAATTCAGGGCAAAAAGATCTACTTGTATGCTTATCTCTGCCATACTGCTATGAGAATAATTTTACATGAACATTTTTCCATAAACGGGGTAAAGACACATTTTTACCATGAACAGGAGATCCTTCCTCGGCAAACAGGTAAGGTTCGAGATTCTTCAGAGAACCTCTACCCTCAAGTCGTGCAAGTAGCTTTTAAAGACAAGACAAAAGAGATATATTGTTAATCCAAAATAATGGACCTTGTGAATCAAATTTAAAGGATTCTAAGAACTGAGAGTTTTCCATGACAGCCTTATCAAAATATTAGTCTGATTTTGAAAATGTTTTCATAAATACATCTGGAAAGCTATAGTCTGGACTACAGCAACAGTAGGTTCCATCTTTACAAACACATTCAATGGTAACAACGGGTAGATATACATTAGGGGAAATAAAGCTAAAAAAAAAAACCAAAAAGAAAAAGCTGCACAGGTACACTAGCAAGAGGGATCACCTCTGGTTTACAGCAGCACTGCCATTTGACAGAACAAAGGGAAAGAAGACAATTTGTAATAACCATCATGCCCACAACAAACTACTGGTTGAGAGGTGAAACATTACCCATCATTAGTCTCCTGAGTCAGTTCCTCTGAGTGTAAGTAAAACCATGTACATTTTATCTGAAAAGTTATACAGGACTCTTCTGGACTACAATCCCGTATCATCATAGTTACTTGTTCAAACAGAGTATGGATTAAAGATGATGAAAAGTAATTAGCCACCAGTGGCTGTGCAAGAACCTTTCTAAAGTAAGCTTGAATTTGTAAAGCAAGTCCATTGTAAAACAAATTAGTCCAAAGTTCATGGACAATTTCTTAAATTGACAGGTATTTGCATAGCAAGTAGACAGGTATTCACATAACTTGTGTTATTTGTAGTTCTGGCATACATCCATAAACCAAGAATGAACATTTCGCCCAATGCCAGAACTGTTATTCCCTACACGTATTAACACACAGAGGAAAGGACACGAGCAGGATGCTCAGAGCATTGCCACAGCAGGTACCCTGGTGCCAGGTATTTCATTCTCCAAGACACACAGCTGTTATTTAAAGATTTAAATGAAACAAATCCCATTCTGTTTTATCCTATCCTCCTTAAAGGCAGTCACCAAGCAAACAGCAAGCACACACCTTTACACACTCACTTATCTTGCTTTCCTCCCTGCTGCATCAACGAGCAACATCTGTGCTGAATTGTCTTAAAAGTTGTTTAAACAGTTGTGCGTGAGTGTGTTTGCCTTTAATAGCAGAGTAAAACTCCATTAAATGGCCCTGAATTTACTTCAAGTGGTCGCGACAGGAACCCAAGTATGACGTTTTCACTAACATTTTAACATTCCCTTCCATTAATAAAATGTCAATGTGTTTGTGTGTTCACACGTATTCAGGAGAATTTTCTGACATGTCCACCGAAGGGCCATAAAAACACTTTGACCTTGCTCTGGATCTGTGGATCCTCCCATTACATTTAATGCATTTGTGCAGCACAGACCACACTCAAGACAGTGAACTCTTGAATATTCTGGGAACTAGCAGGGTTCTGTGACCTGGACAAAGCAAAAATCCAGATGGACATAGGCACACAAGAATACAGGAAAGGATCGTGGGGCGCACAAACCAGGAGCTTGCAACTACCAGAAGGGCCATTGCAGACCCTATGCACGCAGCCTGCCTGTGCAAGCAACTGCCTGCGCCTGGCCCTGGCCCCCAGTGAGGAGAAGCTATACCCACCTCAGAGGAGGACTGGGAATCCCTCATCCCCTCGCCTGGCAGTGGAAGTTGAGAGAAACAGGAAAACCACCACAGGCTGCTGCTTTCTGATGCTCCTTGTTTCGTAGAAAAGGAAGCACTGCTCTGCCACTCAGCAATCGTGGGGGCTCGGTTATGGGCGCTGCTGGGACCAGGAGTCACAACTAGTGCTGGTATAAACACATTTCCGCAGCCTCCTGCTCCCAAATTTATTTGTACATTAATGAGTACATCCTCTGTAGTTTATTTCTTGTGGAAATTATGTCCCCCATCTCTTCTTAGACTATCACCTCTAAGCTTACTGCTACAGCACTGGAAATACACGATAGATTGATCGCTATCGTTTAAATACAAATCTGCAGTTATTTAAACGACAAGTTTATATATTCATTTTAAATAACTACAGGTGCTTACTCTGAGCACTGCTCATGTAGGTAATTTATGGTAATTCGCTGCTGATAGCACACCTGTGTTTTTATCAAACTTGTATTTACTTCCGAGTTCTGAAGCAGAATCTCCAAAGGCACTTGCCTCATTAGTGTCACGCTGGGAGCAACGGGGTTCCTGGCAGAAAGAGCTAACAATTTTCCTTCGAATCTAACAAAGGTTTGTCCACACTACAGCACAAGTGATGGAAGCAAAGCTGAGATGACACACTACACAGGCATCCCTCACCTCCTCTGCAGTATTAAAGACAGGGACAACACGAGTTTTTCCAAATCGGCAAAAGCCAACTTGGCTCTGTTCCAGGGGAGGCATTTCCATTTTGCCTTCTCACATTTTCTTCTCTAATGAGAGGGAGAGAATCCACAGCATTTAAAGGGTAATATGAATGGACATCAGGTGTCCCAAGCTTTGTCATGGACACCATACAGAACACAGCAGCACAGCACTGCTGAAGAGAGCCTTTGAGTGGGAAGACCTTGGGGAAAAAAAGAAGCCAAACCAATTTCAAATCAGGTATACTATACTTCAGATTCTATAATTTAACTGCAGATGCTCATTTCTTCTTTCATAATGTTCTTTTTATTTTCTTTTACACAAAATACCACCTTTTAGCAACCTGCTAGTGGTAGGCCTTCACTCTTAGATGTTCTTCAAAAGTGTAATTATGCAAGAAACTGCACATATGTGCAGTTACGTGTAGAAAACAAGCTATACTGCAAGAGTTAGGCAACAGTTGCACTGAATTTCATTAATGACAAGGCTGATGGGCCTCAAATATTTCAACTATGTCTTTTATAATAAAGAAATATGCATACAGACAGTCCCACTGACTAGTACATTGTATGCTTATACTATATTGGTTTCAATGAAGCTATGCATAAATGTAAGTATACATGTAGGTCTTGTCAGGAATGAGATATTACTTCATTAAAATGTTAAAGAAATTCAAATTAAATACTCCAGCTCTGTTAGAAGCTGTGAGCTAACCTACAGGCTATTTACACATACAAACCTATCTCGAGTACGAGACAAAATTTAATTTTCAACCACTATAACCACTCTGTAAACTTTGGGCACAAAGACATATGCAAGCAATTTATCATTTATTTTATTGTGATATACCAAGGGTGTTTTGCAAGAAGTTCTAATTTGTTGTATTAATTACATTCAATAATAAAGAGTACAAGACTGCGGTCTCAGTGTAACTCTCAGTAAAATGTGATCTTATGTATGAGGCTATTTGAGGAAGTATTGTTTTAAATGAAGTATTTTCTGTTTAAAGGGCTTTTAACATTTCTTCTGCATGATGTACTCATTTGTTAACCTTTCTTAACCCATCAGTTATCAATTCCCCCCTCAATGAGGTTCGGTTATCCATTCCATCACAGGTAGTTGCTGCCATGTGCATTCCCTCTTGGCACAGCTCATGTGAGCAAATAAACGCCGTTACCCACTTGAACACAGAACACAACTCATGTCCTTAATTTGTGTATATTCTCTGATAGCAGACAGCTGCTACTATTTTTTTCTCCAGCATCAAAAGGGCTTAAGAACTCAAGTCCCCACTGAAAAAACAGGGTGCTTTAACAGGAAATAAATACTGATTATCATGTTTCTATGCTTTTATGTGCACTGTTCAGCATATTCTGCTAGAGTAACACACAAATTTCCAAGTAATTAACTTGCTGATTGCAAGGGGAAGTCACTAGTAAACGAACCATCCAGCAGAAAGGGGGGGGGGGGGGAAGCACCCAACAAAATCCCAAAACTCAAACCCATTTTCCCCAAAGAACAGGAAAGCAATTCCACCCTCCATACTGTTGATTTTAACCAAACCTCCCTCAGCTCTTCTTCCTTACCGCATCCACTCCAGCGTTGGGAGGAGGGGGGAAACACGTTTATAAAGGAATTACGGGCACACCTGCACAGCCCCCCCCCTCCCTCCGCAGGCCCCAAGGCGGCCCGGAGACCCCCGCTCCCCTCCCCAGCCCGCCGCCAGCCACCGCTGCAAACCCGCCAGCAAAGCCCCAGTGTTTCAGGCGCGGTTGCACACCCGGGGGCCTCCCACCGCCCCCGCAACCCGCCTCAGTGAGAGGCGCCCCGCGGGGCTCCCGGCCCCGGCCCCGCTCCCCCTCACGCCGGGGAGGCGGCAGGCGGGCGGGGGAAGGGCGGCGGAGGCGGGAGGGCGCGGCGCTGCGGCGCGGCCCCCCTTCCCTCACACACGGTCCCTCGGGAGGCTCCGCGGTCGCCGGGCGCTCCCCTCCGCCCGCCCCGAGAGGGTGGGGGAAGGGAGCACGACCGGGGGCGGGCGGAGGGGAGCGCCCGGCGCTTCCCCTTCCCCGGGCTGCGGCCTCGCCTCAGCCTCCCCGGCCCGCCACGGGAAGGCGGTGCCCGGCGGCCCGCGGCTGAGGGGAACCCGGCGGGGGATGGGGGGGGGGGGGGGGGGGGGGGGAGCAGCGCCTCACCTGAGTGCCCGACTCCGCCCGCCGAAACGCGTCAGCCATGGCGCGGCTGGGGGCGGGGGGAGCAGGGCGCAGCTCCTACTCCAGGCCGGCGGCGCTACTGCGCAGACGCGCTGCCTCGGGCGTCCCCCGCGCCCCCCAGCGCCCCCGCTCGGCCGGCCGGCCGGCGGCTCTGCGCGTGCGTCCTTCGGGCCCCGGGAGGGCGGGGTGGCGGCCCCGTGCTGTGGGTTCCCCGGTTCGAGTCCCGCCTCGGGCTCGTGTCGCGCCCGCCGGCCCAGCGCAGCTTGGGATTCCCGAGGGACCGCTCACTGTCGCGAAGTGGGTGTGTGTTTATTTATTTTAAAGAACCTGTCTTTGTATAGGTTTATGAGATTTTCCCCCCCTCCCCCCGGGGCAGGCAGCTGACTTGGCGTGACTCAAGGGATGCTCATCCGTGACGCTGGGGGTAGATGTGACTCAGGGCAAGCTCATCCGTGTGGCCACGGTTAAAGTCTTGACGCCTGCGAAACTGCTCTTTGCAAAAGCCAGCTATCCATTATGGCTCAGACTCAAAGGGGAACGGAATATTTGACTCTAGGTGGCCTTGAGCGAGCTGGGCCCACGTGGTGTGTGATGCTGCAGGGCAAGAGGTGGCCAGTGGCAGGGCCATTTCCATAAGCTGAATTTTTAAAAACACTGAGGTAAAAGTAGCTACTCCCGATTATCTGCGTATGAAAGAGCAGTCATGATACCATCTCTTTGGGTTTAGCAAGGTTGTTGGCAATACTTCATGTTCTTACAGTTAGGAGGAGAAACAGGTGGTGGAGTTCTTTGTTTCTTCAAAGAAATCATGTTTATATAAAAAGAGTTTTTGCTAGCTTGGTCCTGAATGCACCACAAATCAGAAAAATCTAACCTCAGGTGCAAGGCGGTGGCTTTGTTTACTCTTTCAACCCTCTTTCAGCCCAAAATAAGCAGCTCCGATTGAAAACACCCTGTTGTTGCCACCTGACACTTAACTCCAGGTTGTAGGTGGCTGCTGCTGGCCTCCGCAAGGCCAGCCAGATCCCACCCGGTCGAACCACTACTTTTAGTGTCCTATCACTGCTCATTAAACTACAGAAAGGACATGGTCTCTTTGCACAGCTGTAGTAGCTGTGTAGTATGGATAGTAGCATAGTAGTATGGACACACCTGCAAAATTATCAAGAGCATGGAAGATGGTTCTCTGGGGAAAAAGACTTGGATGGCTGCAGGGGAGGGGGCATGGCACAAAAATGCAACTACAATACTGCTGGTTTATTTTTGTTGAAGGGACTTGCTGCCTTGCATTTTGGAACAAGTCACCATAAGGCATAGACGACCTTAAGAGCTGCCTGTCTGTTACAGCACCTTAGAGGTCTGGGCCACGTTCCCTGGAAGAGTTCAAAAGACTTGTTAATTAGAAGTGATTGCCCTTGAAGCTGGTTGAACCTAACACGAGTAGAGTGGACTTGCTGTGACTTATGACAAAGACACTACTCACTGTATCAACCACATGATATATTTTTAAAAAATTATAGGTTCTTTGTTGCTGTTCTCCTCTAATTAAAGCCATCGCACTCATTTTTAAGAAGTGATTGCTACTTGAATTCAGAGACATAAAATATACAGCACACATAAATGCCAGTTGACTGAAACCCACTCCTACCTCATCACTCACCACTGCCTGTATCCCAGTAGGGTCCTATGGGAGCTCTTCTACTGCATGGGTGAACACAGTTTTGGTATTACAATCTAATGCAAGATGAAGTATCACAGTTCAGTGGAGATCAAGCAACAAAGATTCAAAAGCAAGAAGCTAAAAACACTGAATTCACCTGAGCAGTAGAAAAAAAAAAAAAAAAAAAAGGATATTTAATCGCTTGACATGTTTACTACATAACAGAAATGTGTAAATCAAATACACTGGTCACCTTGATAGGTGGATTACCGTAACTGCCTCTCATATGTTGCCTTTGCTTTCATTTGTTCCATACAGTGTGGCTGGCATTATGAAGTTAAAAAATTGATACTTATTTGACAGCATTCTGCTTTAATACAGACTCACATTTCTGCTCTTTTCATTTATTTGTCTGTACTATCATCTCTTTTCTTTGCAGATCAAAAGCTAGATTTTAGTGATGATGCACACTTCAAACTTTAACCCCAAACCAGACTTATTTAGATTTCTGTCTATCTAAACCCCTGCCCTCTGCACTTCAGCAGTCAGCATTGCTGGCATCTTACCAAATATGATATTGTAATATTTTCTCGAAGCTGTTTATGTATTTCTCATCCATTCATAATATTCTTGGTTTTCTGCCGGCAAAGTAAAGCTCTGCATCCTTGTTCCTTTGGAGAAAAACAGTAACACAGGTAAGTAGGAAAACTCTTCACCATTGGCTTCAGCAGAGCCAGGATTTTACCCTCTGTTTTTTAGGTTTGTGGTGGTTGTGCGGTTTGGGTTTGGTTTGGGTTTTTTTTCTGTTTTTAAATTCTGTCTGCATTCTTTCATATTTCTCTGTAGCATTTCTGAGTGATACTGTGTGATCCAGGAGTAAAGGATCCTACCCATTCCTTACCCTTCCTTCTTAAATAGCAGAAACCTCCTTAATGCAGAGTCCTCCTTAATGCAGTATAGCTATAAGTAGCTCATAGTATCCAGGGACTGTATGCCCCAGCACTCCTGTTTCTACAGGCAGAAAATTAGTCTTCCTTTGTTTGGCATGTGGGGAGCCTGAGGGTGCCCCTCAAGCCACAGGCACTGTTCATGTAGCAATTCAGCAGCGAGAGCAATGACTTTTCTAATAGCAGAAAGATCAGACTCTAGGGGTGTGCATCTCCATCTTTATGAAATGTGTATTGTGGAGAAAATTCCTCCTTTCCAGTCTTGATTTTGAACATTTTCTACACTGAGATTCTGTATTTTCCACTGCACATGTTAAGACCTTCATCAAAGGTCTTATTTTGATATTTTTATTGTTTGTTATAGTTTGTTATATTGTTTATTATTAAAAAATGACAGTGCAAGAGAGGAAGGTATTTAAAGTGCAGTTGCAGTCCTGAGAAAAAATATTTTTTTTAATTTTTTTTTTATTATTGTTATTATTATTAGCTAGTTCATACGTTCATCATTGCTAATCTCAGCTAACAGAAGGAAACTGGGCTGGGTTCTGGGGAAGGAAGGGCTAGCCCAGGTACCCTGGGGCTGTACAGAACTGAGTCTACTGTTTATAAAAACATTTACTTTCTATTTAAGAAGCAAAGTCCTAACTTTAAATTGCCAGTTGGTCTACAGTACAGAGCCAGTCTAAAGAATTAATACCCTATCCTGGAACAAGGCTGAAGGTAAGACCTTAAACAAAAGGGAAAAACATGAAGAAAACCAATGTGGTGACAAGAAATTCAGGTTGTGTGAAGATGCTTGCAAAAAAATACACCAAACTTTTATATTTAATTAAGTAATAGCTAAATTAGAAACTGGAATATAAATGTTTCCTCCTTTAAGCATTTTTTTGCAGCCACAGAGATTTTGCTCCAACATAAGCTTCATCATTTTGAGCATATTGTCACTTAATGTTCCCTCGCAAGATTTGTGTGGGTGATATTCCAGCAAAAACCAGTTCCAGACAGATCTTCTAGGTTGAAAACAGTTTGTCTCTGTTCATAGAGTTGAATTAAACCCTTTCAGTAAAGTCAGCTGTTGTTTTTCTAATTAACCTCTATGCTCTTAAATACTTTCAGTCCAAACGTGACAAATTGACTATCTGAAAAGTCATTAAACAGAAGAAATGAGAGAGAAATGCAGAACTTCAGTCCAAGCAATAGAAAGGTCTCATTTCCTAATTCTGTCATACTGACTCCTTTGTGTAGTAATGCTCAAAACCCAAAAGGTTTACCAGCATAAGACGTCTCAAAGTTGTAGGTAGACCTCAAAAGGGATTAAAAATTAAGAATTAATAATAATAGTAAAAATTAAGACTTAAGGTAGACGTTGAATCTGTACGTGGCAAAGGAAATGATGAACTGCCCGTCAGATTATTTGCAACCTCTCTGTTGTGTGACTCCTCCAATTTCGCATTGCTGATTTCAGCCCCACTGTTCCAAGTTTCTCTCAGTGAGTGAAGTGATCTGTCACTGGGTTTTATTAGATTTTTTTTAGAGCAGATGGCTGATTCTTTTTACCTGGAGAGCTGCCACTTTCTTTAGATACATTTCAGTTTTTATGGTAGTCTAATTTATCTGTTTACTTGAGAAATAAGTAACTTAAATGACAAGGGTGTTATAATTTCACTGACCTCAGAAAAGGTGATAGATTTGCTGCATAACCTGGAAAAAAATCACAAAAAGAAAAAAATTTAATCCATTAGTAGATGAACTGCTGGCCATGAAAAAAAACAGTCCAGGTCGTTATTAAGTTCTGGCATCTGTGATAGAGTTCCATAGCTGGTTGCTGGCTATTCTGCTTTACATTTCAGCTTGCTGATTTACATCAGGAATAAACTTGCTCTGTGAGGCCATTCACCTGTATTTATGTCTAGATTTCTTATTCCTGCAGGTTGCCTTTTATCAGCTTGTATTCCTGACTTGGAATTACTCTTTGTTTGTTTGTACCATGTTGTTCTCTTCCTGCTGCTTCTTCTGTCCTGTCTGAGTAATTCTGCAGTGGTTCATTGCGAAGCTGCCAGATACTCCTTACTCGGACGTTAATCACCCAGATAAGGACGAGTTTTGTATTGGTGACCTGGCCAGGAGTGTTTTCTTGCTTGCCTATGGGGCACAGTTTAAGGTTAGCAACAAATAAATAAAGGCTTATAGAGAAGAGCACTTGCCTGCAGCCTACGGAGGGAGAAGTCTTATGTTTGACCTCATGAACCTCCTTCACTGCTCCTGCCCCACTGACAGGAATAATGCAAATATTGCCCTAGTCAAACATGCTTGTGAAAATGTTCTCTGCCTTCTACAGAGCTGTTCAGTGAGGTATAAATGATCTTTCTAAATTCTATTCTTGCAAGTTCCCCTTTGCTTGAATGTTGATGCTCTTAAAAGTCCCAGGTTTTACAAAGAAGCTCTGCAGGCAGTATGACCTTGCTGAAAAATTAACACAAATCCTAGGCCTGTCAGTAGGAATGAATCAGTATTTTAATTAATTAGCTATGTATGCCACTCTGGATATGCTGATAGAAGACACATCCAGGTAACTGGCACCGAGTTTAAGCTGACCGATATTCCTTGGCAGGCAAAAGCAAACCAGGATTTGCCCCTGTGGTACAAAGAACTAATGGTATAGTTCAAGTGTGCATTTCTAACCATGAGATAAAGCCCAGGAAGAATAACTGTACAATCCAGGCCATTTCTTTTTTTTTTTTTCTTTCTTCTTTTTTAAAAACTGACTAGGGAATCCCCATTTTACTCTTTTTACACAAATTTAGCATTAAAGTTTCTGTTTTCTGTAATCCCCACAGACCTCCTGTCAGCGTGGAATATACATCTATTTCTTTTCTTTTTGATCTTAACACTTGTAAGTAATAAATAATTGATTGCCAAAGGAATTCTGGGAATATATTCAGCCTTAAATTGAGCACTAAACTATTTGCAAATGTGCTTAGGCACTAGCCCAAAAGATACATCAAAAGAATGTCAATTGGATATTGGGAAGTGAAGTGCCATCATATGTTAGAATTAGGAAGCATAAAATATAAGTAGAGAGATAAGAGCTGTCAGATCCGCTGCCAGTAGTAATCCAAAAGGTATGTTTTTATAGAAGGCTATAAACTTTTGTTCAAGCTAGACCACACTTTCATCTCAGTAATGACACCCCAGACCTTATTCAAGGAATGCCTCGTCTATGCTGCTGTGGGTTCGCTGTTTGTAGGGTCTGAGCTAACCTGACTACACCTGCACTGCTGTGCTTTTAACAGTCATACCCAATATCTGGATATCTGTGAATAAATTTAGACGTTGTATGATGTTGGTTTTGCCACTGCAACTAAAGCTTAAGTCTGCTCTTCATGGTGCGCATCCTCTTGGAATCCATTTACAAACACACAAATGACAAGAAGGTAATGACAAGAGAGAGTGAAGACGAATTTATTTACCAATGGTAAATCATGCTTGACCAACCTGGTTGTTTTTTATGGTGAAATGGCTGGCTAAAAAGATGAAAGGAGAGTGATGGATGTACTATATCTTCTCTTCAATAAGGTTTTTGACACCATAGCATTTGTATCTGGAGGCTGAGGAAGTATAGCTTGGATGAATAGACCATCAGATCAGTTGAAAACTGCCTGGACCACAAGGTCTGAAGAACAATTATCAGTGGCCTGACGCTCAGTAATCGTGTACCCCAGGGTTGATACTGGGGCTGATGTAATTCAGCATTTTCGCTGTGATCAGTGAGAATGCGAACTCAGAAAACTTGTGTGTGATGCTAAATTAAGGGAAATTATTTGCACCCTGAACAATAGAGCTTCGGTCTGGAGGGATCTTCAAACACTTGTGGATTGGACCTTAAGACATTCAGTGGTGTGCGTGAAGCTTAATACTTGGAGCAGGTTTAACCTCATGCAGCAGTACAGACTGGGAACTTGCTGTGAAAACTGGAAGCTGAGGGCAAATTTGAGGGTAAGGGCCACAGTTTGCATCTTGGGAGATTCAAACTGGACATTAGCAAAATTTCTTCAGTAGGAGGACAGTACAGCACTGGAATACATTATGTGGAAATGTCGTGGAATCTCGGTCCTTGGAAGTTTTGAAGACTCAGCCAAATAAAGCCATAGGTGATTTGATTTAGAGTTGGTGATAGTCTGGCTTTGAGTGGGAGGTTGGTTCAGATGGCCTTCAGGAGCTTATTCCAGTTTCTCTGATTCTGTAATCTTTGCTTCCACACAACAGCTAGAAGAGTCACAAGTGAGTTTGCTTGTGATGTCCCCAGATCTGTTAGGTTTTTCTTGCCTAGAAGTTTCTTGCATCTGTGCAAACTGGACATCTGTGACCACAGGCATAGACCAAAGATGGCTTTGCACTGGCTTTGTCAGAAGCCATTCTATCTTCTGGTACTGTGGAAAGATATATCATCCGTGACATAAGTTACATCAGCCTCAGAGATTCTGTTGTGTAGGGCAACATGTAGTAACTCTTAGGAAGTTGCACATGTGGAGTGTTGCATGGAGAGCATGTTGCACCCATGTTCATCTAGCATGCTTGTGGTTCTTCTGTCATGATGAGGGAAGATGGTCACAGCAGTGACATAGAATTGAGTCAGTCAACAGTCTACTAATCCCTAGTTTTCCTATCAGAAAATACAGGCTGGTAAAAACCCAAAAGTTCTTGTGGACTCTCTTTTGATTGAATGAAAATGGGTTGGCTGGACTTCTCATCTTCAAAACTTCAGGGAGAATTTTTTTGGAAGTTGTTGAGACATCATAAGTTAGCAATTTCAGTCTAAGAACTGACGTGTGAAACAGTTTTTCTGCTAGATCTTAAAGGTAATTATACTAAGATATTTGAATTAAAAAGGGCCACAGCTGAAATGAAACATTTGAAAAATGTTTTTGTTGGCTCACTGGTGAATTGGAGTACAAGACTTTGCCCTTCAAAAACTTTCGGTTTTGAAATACCGAAACTCCTGTAGGATAGGAAGACTCTTCCTAAAGAAAATAGCCATCTTATGTTATATTAGGTTAGAGTGGCACAAAAGAGCCTTGTTGTGGCTTGGGAACACCATCCTGCACTTTGATTTCCTACATTCAGTGCATCCTGACACTAGTGCAAAAAGTCACTTTGGGATAAGTAGTATTTCTCTAATTTTTAAATGTATATACACTTTGCTTGTGTTCATACCTATTTCAATGCTTGATTTTCTGCAAATGTCCTCACAATAAGCTGCTGGTAGGAATGTTCACTGAAGCAGCAAATTTGTAAGTGAACATTCAAGTATATCCGCAGAAAATTAATTCTAAATATATATAATGTATATGTACATTACAGGTTTTTTTCATCAACTGTATGATCTGTGCGCTCACCTAAGCAGCGAAGGCCTGAATTTTCTGATGGTGCATGTTTATAACAAACTTGCTGAGGGATAGGTTACAAAAAGAGACTTCTTACAGAAAATTTTGAAAAAAAGGTTAGAACTGAGATTTGGTCATGGTAGCCTCTGCAGAAAAAAAAGTATATGATAATGTTCTTTCTCTGCAAATGGAGTTTTCTGATGTACATGCTCAGATTATGTAGATCATGAAAACATGGTCACCTCTTTCACTGCCGTAATCTTTGACAAATAGTGCAGCAGAGAATAGTGTTGTATTGAAACATTAACTGTGAAAATTAAACACTTCAATAAAATAAATATGCACAATTGAAGATTTTCAATGTGTAGGCTAAGGCTGCAATAGCCTGATTGCTTTAAAACAACATCAATTCAAGCTGCTCCTGCAAGACGCGATCCCTCTCTGGGCTGTCCATTCTTGCTGCCTCCTTTGGGCTGTGCTGGTGGTTGTGTAGTGAACCAGCTCTGCCCTGCGACCCAGCTGAGGGCTGATGGAGGTGAGAGGAAGGAGTCTACCTTTGTTTTGGGTGCTCAGTTCCCTGATGTGGAGATGGCAACATGAAGCCAGAGGTGAGAGAGGGCAGGACTGCCTCACGCCAGCAGCCCGTATTTAGGTTGGCCAAAAGTGACTACAGAGCCAGTTGCAGGGAGACCTCAAAGCACTGATTAATCTCAATGGTTAATTTCTCCTCTGTGAAATTTGTGGTCTTAAAAACAAAGCCTGCAATTCTGAAGCACAAAATGAAGCATCCAGAAAAGAACACCTTGTTGCTAGGCCATCTGGACGTGATCCAAAATGGTTTTTGTGCCTGATCCAACACAGGGCACTTTCTACCCTTTAATTTGTGAGGGAACTGCAATAGATCTGTAGGCTAAAAAAAATTCTGTATAAATCCTCTGGTGGCAGCAGAGTTTCAACAAGAGTGATATCACCCAACGTAGCAACTGCAGCAAGAAATATGTTACAATGCTTCCCAAAGACCTGCACGCAAGCACTGGCTTGGATTTATTAAACAGGTGGTCAATAATGAAGAAGATGATCTAAGACAATGTGGAAAGTTGGAAAGTAGTAGCAGACTTGTGGGAGCTGCACAGCCCATGAGCACAGACTCCCGAGAAACTCTCCATGTCCACGTGGCATTTCAGAAGTTACCCGCAATATTAAAAATTACTACAAGGATCCTATGCATCAAGAGCAGGGTTTCTGACACATTATAGCTATCAACAAAGGTCCCTGGATTTCTGAGAGTTGCAGTTTCCAGAAAATCTTTCTGTTGCTGCTGCCATCCCACAAGCTGATTTATGTCTATGTTAACTGGAAGATCTGCTTTTTAGGAAGAGATGCAGTTGTAAGAGAATGAAGCACAGAAACATCTGCAAAATATGTGCATCACTTAAGGGGAACCACTGGTTTGAATGGGACTAAGGATGCTGAGAGCAGAGGACTGGGAAAGAATGGGACTGGTTTGCAAGAAGGGAAATTTGGGCTGATATGGTTAGGACTCTGAGATTAACACCATAGCTTCTAATTGAACACAACAGCCACTAATATTGATGATTTTTTTCCTGAATTTAAGGATAATATGGATTATTTAGGGAATTACATAGTTATGGGGACCCAGAAAAGCTTTCCTCACCCTGTAATCTGGAGTCAGAGAATCACAGAATGGTTTGGGTTGGGAGGAGCGTTAAAGATCATCCATCTAGTTCCCACCCCCCTGCCATGGGCAGGGACACCTGCCACCAGCCCAGGTTGCCCCAAGCCCCGTCCAGCCTGGCCTTGGGCACTGCCAGGGATGCGGCACCCACAGCTGCTCTGGGCAGCCTGGGCCAGTGTCTCACCACCCTCACAGTAAAAAGTAAACTTTTTAAATTCTACATATCTAATCTAAATCTCCCCTCTTTCAGTTTAAATAAAGTACCCAGAATCTTTCTCTCCATTCTCCTTTCCCTCTTGACATTGGCAAACAAAGCCCAGACAGACAAAAGCCTTCACCAGTGTAATCCCCAACCCCCAAAATTAACTTAAAAGGTAGCATGGAGGTAAAAAGAAAAAAAAAAAAAAGTATAAACTGTGTGATTTTACCCATTATTACACCCTGAAGGCTGTATAAGCAAATGTTCTTCACCTCAAAAAATTAGGTGCCTCTGAGGAATTAAACAAAGCTAGATAGATGAGGAGTCTCAGGAGCAGTGAAAGGGAAAAAGTAGATTTGCCTGACTTCCTTGGAAGCGACTCTGCTGATGTCTTAACACAGACATAAATTAGGGGCCTGGAGAAGGAAGAGGAAACAGTCCTGATAAGTTTGAACAGTTGTGGAGGTATCTATTGGAGGTAGAATTCAAACTTCATCTGTATCTTCAATATCTTCCTCTTTCTCTTGCGATTCTGGCTGGAAAAAATATCACATTTCACAATCCAAAGGAATTAGCCAACAACTGTGATTTAAAACATTAATTCCAAGCATGTCTGCTTACATATGACTATGCATTGACCTTTGTATGGCTAGATGAACTCCTGTAGCACTGCTTTCTTGTATCATTTTATCACCTTTTATGATCAGTCCCTTTCATCCTTATGGCATGTTGTCTTGCTGTGCTTTGCCTGTGGGGTATTTCAAGCCAGGTAGCAGCTGGATGCTCCCCTCTTCACAGGCAGTTCTTTGACTTGTGTCATTTTCCACCAGCATGCTCAGTCCTCAGTGGCAGCAGTGATTTGGCGCAGAGAAGGATGACTGGGGGGTTGTCATAACACAGTCTGCACAGGGGCAGTCAGGTGTTGACCACAGCAAGAGTAATAAATGTTGATTTTCTTTTTCTCAGGGTCATCCATTCCCTTTCAGTTAAACAAGAGGAGAACAAGGCCCAGCCGGTGCTGAGATGCCTGCTGACATTCTCCAGCTGTGCATGCATCATCTGCTTCTATTCTTTATTTCCTGTGCTCCCCCACCCCCTGCCTCCATTTTGCAGGATGAAAGTAATGATAATGTGGGATTCTAAATATATCTGAGCTGCTTGCAGGTTCTGTGATTGCACTGTAGGCTGTGCGAAATCTGCAGGCAACAGTACGCCTGCCTGCAGTGTTGCTTTAGGTGAGAATCTGTTTAGTGCCCTAAGACAAAGTTAGAGGCATCCAAATGCCCAAAGGCTAACATACTGAAGGAGATGCTGGTAGCGTTCGCCTGAAACCCTCTGTCTGTTAGCAGGTAAAGTCCCTGCTGGAGAATAATGAGCACATTCTGTGGTAGATCTCCATTACAGTGAATTAGACACTGACTAGCGCACACAAAGATTTATCAGGTGAAGCATTTCAGGGAGAGAGAACGTCCATCCTCACAAGGGCACCCTAGGAGCACTTGATCCCAGTGAGGCAGTTATTTTTTCAGGCTGCGGGCCTCAGACCCGCTGAAGTGGTCCCTTCTGCTCCCTCACCTCCTCCTACTTCCAGCCACTCCTTCCCACGCCCATACTCCTCCTTCTGCTACGCTGGCACAAGCATTTGGGCATGTGGTGAAGTGCAAAGGGAGAGCTAATCTGGCTGAAAAAATCCTGGCTGAAAAAGAAGGGGTGGGGGGTTAGCCAGCTCAGCTGACTGCTCTGATTTATTTGCAGCAACCTAGGAGGTACAAGGAGGAATGATGTAGGAGCAGGAACTCTTTAAGCAGACAAAGCTGCTGAAAGTAATGCTCATCAGGCTATGATAGGATTTCCTTCTTGTGCTGACTTCTTCCTGCCACCTGCAAGGAGACAAGAGCCCTATGACAGTTTGCTTGGTGAGGATGGGGGTGAAATAACCTGCTCACAAGTGCTGGATGCCAAACTGGGCATTGAAGGGGAATTTAGAAGAAGCTGTCAAGTGATAGTCAAGGTCTTTCCTATTTGTGTTTGGTATATAGTTCAGTATAAAATAACAGTTTTCAGTGAAGCTCTTCATGGTTTGAACCTCACTACCTCCAAACAGAGGAAGTGCCACTTAGTTCAAAGCACTGATAAGAGAAACCAGTGGACCATCAGAGAATTGTCTACCAAAAGGGAAACGTCTGCTTGGTTTATATCCAGGAGTACCTCATCTGTTGCAACCATGAAACTTCATGGTTTATGTAATTTGTAAAATATCTTTCCATGCTTTTTTATTGTGGTGTTAAATATTATCATTATGTGCATATAGATAGATATCCTCCCCTCTTTTATATCCCAATCCTATTTACCTCTTGGCCTGAAGAGAAAACTGGAGGCTATAGAGGGCATGTTCAATGAGTCGGTCTGAGAGTTACCCTGGGGATCTGAGGGTGCACAAGTGCTTTAGAAATCATGACTGAGGACTTGAATATCCCCAGTAGCTTCAGGCACTGGGTTAAAGTGAAATAATGCTTCACAACTGAGTCCTGGCCATCAGGCAGTGATTCCAAGCAGCTGACCCAAGTCCTGTGGGTCTCCATGTAGTAAGTGAAGACTGACAGCTCAGAGCCAGAGGCAATACCTCTCTTTCTCTGTGTAATGAACCTACGGGATGATGAAGCCTGTTGGCTGAGGCAGAAGCTCTTGGGCTAGCTGGTGAGAAGTGATGGATGAAGATGTGTGTCTGAGACCAGGTGCCTGGCTTGGGACTGCCTAGGGAATGTCTCTGTCCCTTAGACATCAAGAATACTGAGCTCTAGGAAGGTAAGTAATGATAAGTGGACTCTTAAATAGAAAAATAAAAGCAGTCTCTGTGTGAGAACCAGATTCCTGCCTTCTGGAGATGTTTATTAGTAAAGGAGTCAGATTCATATTTAGTGGCCTACTGAATGTTGTCGTCTTTGCAGCTCAGCGCTGCGGTAGGACATGCATGGGAGTGGGACTGAGCATTTGATATTCTGATGGCTGGAAGATCTCACTCTCATGTAAGACTCTCTTGGCTATACCAAGATAAAACTTTTTTTTTTCCCCAGGGAGCTTTGCAGGAAGGCAAAATCTTCACAGCAATTTTGAATCAGCCTTTAGGGGCTCAGCATCTTTCTTCTTTTTCAGACCTCAGGTAAGTTTGTATTCCAAAGCGATGACAGCAGTTAATATATATGTATGTATATACACACACATACATATATATGTATACATTTAGTTCCTCTGGGAGCTATTTGGTAGTACAGTAAGCAGTCAGAATTACAACCTGAGAGTGAGTTCCCACAAACTGGCTGATTTGCTGACAATGTAGGTGGGAGGATCTAGCCTTCTGGCTATTAAATCAGGCAGGCTTGCTCTTTTTTTTTTTTTTTTTTAAATTGAATTGTGTTAGAGAAGTACAATATAGAATGAGCCCCTTGTGTTTTGCTATTTTCTCATTCTCAGGAGTGGCTGGGGACAGGGGTGTGGTGCACAGAGATGAGCCATGACTTTGTCATTTAAAAGTGAGTAAGGGTTTACAAAGTGATGATGCAGTAGCTGTGTTCTTGCAGTGTGCTGGGCAGATTGTGACTGCTGGATAATCTTTAAACTATTGCCTTGCTCTATGTAACTCTGAGCTCCTGAATTACATTTGAATCTCATATTTCATCCATAAAGTTGTGAAGCAGATACATTTTTCTTATTTTTTTCATGCCAATTCCACACCTTTCCTGAGGTAGTTTGAGTACCTGGCTAAGTGGAAAAGTAATAGTGGGTCTTCAATAAACATAAGATGAAAAACTTGCTCTATTGTAAAGGGTGCAGAGGCTTGGTTGCATCTACTTATTTTGTCAGTGTGTGATACCCACTTTCTTGTTGTCAGGCTTTGAGATTATTAGTGCTGAATCTTCATTTCATTGCTTGCATCTACTGATTGTCTTTCTTATGTTCAACCTCATGATGTGATAGTCTCAGCTACTGTAATGATCCTGACATTATGCACCCCCCACCCCACCCCCTCCAACAACAACAACAACAAAACAAAACCAGCTGAGGGAAGGCATGGCACCCACACAAGTAGCAAACAAGTACTTCTTCCTTAGCTGCTCTAAAGAGTTGCTACAGACCTTAACATTTCTCAGAGTGGGAGTATAGGCAAGAGGAAACTTGGTATGCAGAGACTCACAGAGTAGTGGAGTGGTCGTGCATGTCTGCCTCAGCTGGGGGTCTGCTTGTAGTGTGGTTAAATACATTTGATTTAACTTTAATCTACTTTGCTTGGGAAACAAGCAGGGTGAAGAGATCAATGGAAAAGCCACCCACTTGGTTAATCACCTACAACCCACTCCATGCTGCTGTGTTGTCACTGCTACCCATAGCTGAGATATATAGATTAGGAACAGTTTGCATATGGTTGCAGGTGCTGCAATTGTATTTTTTTTTCCAGTTGCAGAACTGATGTGTTGCTTTGTGGTGTATGTGAAGGTGTTGTGTGAAACCAGGTGTCCACAGACTTGGAAGTCTTTGTTTTCACAAATGCTGATGTTATAAGAGACTTGAAACGTGGGGTGGGGTGTATGTCTTTATATGGTAGTAGTATCAAAAATTTTGTAATTCTTTAGCAAAATTCTATACTTCATGGAAAAGACCTACTTTGTCTATTAGTTGGTATATATTTTAGCCCCCCCAAATAAGCGGAGCTGGATGCAGGGAGATATGAGCAGAGATACAGGAGCTGAGGGGGAAGAAGCAACAAAGAGTATTTGAGAAAATTTTTTCCATATAGCAGATGATGAAAATACTGGTTTGGGAAGACGGCTTTCCTGTGATATCTCATGTAGAGAAATATTGGGTTTTGATAGCGACTAAGCTGGCATAACTTAGAAATGCTGAGGCTGGCATAAACCTTTATGGGGCTTGAGGTAGAGAAGCTAAAAAAGTGTAAATCAATGGTCAGTAGGACAACTACTGCTCATAGGTCTGAGCACTCTGCAGCAGGTCACAGCTGTTGGTTGTTGGATCTGTGAGCTTAGAGTCAAAGTAACACCCCATACTCAGCATTTTTTACTGCTAAATGGATGCATATTTGCAGTGAGTTAAGTTCGACCAGAGATTTTGAGGATTCTTAATCAGTTTTAATATGCAAATACCCAATAAAGGTATATTTGTTTGAATTAGAAGTAAGGTCCAGCTCCAGTTTTTGTGTATCTTTTTGTGGGGATTTTCCTTTTCCTTGGAGAAGGAAACAGCCCATTCCCCTGCTGGCAGAAAGAATATGCCATGATTTTTGTATTGCTGAAAAGAATTAGCCCCTGGCCTCTGTGGAAGGCTGAGTTTCCACCTCCAAGTACTGTGTGCCAGTACCAGCCTCAGAGACCTTCTGGTGTGTGACTTGTTGCAACCTGAAAAATTCACAAGATTTTCCTCAAAAGCCTTTTTTAAAAACAGTTCTGCTGCTTGAGAAAGTCAAACGAGTCTTGGAAATATATTTGGTATAAATAGCAGGGGTTTAGGAGATGGGGAATGGCGTGTTGCTTTTAATGGTGCTTCAGACCAGCTAGTGCCCTACTCCTGCAGCAAGGCTTGGTCAGACCCCTTTTTGTGCCTCTGGGGTTGATCATGCCATAGGCAGTTTGGGATGGCTGTGATTTTGGACAGCTGTATTCAGCTGCAATAAATGTTTTCTTAAAGCCTGATAAGATCGAAATTATGTTTGTGTTGTGTGTGACAGTGCTTGTGGAGACTTGGAGAACCAAAGACTTAATTTCCATGAAGAGGCTTCTTGATATCTTGGTTTGGCTGATTAACACATGCATTTAGTAACTGGAAAAATATGTTGCTGCTTTGTTGATGTGTTGACTTATTTGATGTATTTTAAAAGAAAACAAACAACAAACTACTTGTCCAAACAAGTCTAGCTGACAAATCTGCAGAGGTAGGTAGGCTGGACTGGAGGATATCAAGATCGTCTCTCATCAGCTTATTGTGATCTCTTGTTTGATTCATGGTCCATATGAAGAAATCAGTTCTGTATACCATCAACTCTTCCGGGCCTCAGATGAGGTTTCATATGGCATCATTGTGACAAATAGATCTATGTTTTATGAACAGCACATTATGGGAAACTTAGCAAAACCATGAAACTTGAGCATGTTTGATGTTGATAAAAACTACATTGTGTAAAAGTTATCAGAATGGTATTTTAATGACTCAGCCAGCAATAGGAGAAAACATTCCATTCAGTGCACAGGAGATGAGATGTGCAGTTTTCAAGCGAGAGTAATAGAGGGTTAATTTAATCTGCAGGCAATTTTATTTAAGGATGGAAACCACTGCATAGGAGGTTATACACATACACATGCATGCAGTTGCTTTTGAATGACGTGCTTCTTATAGTGGGGGTGGTTCTGTATAGTGTGGAGCTGGGTTATTGTTTGCATCCTGGAGCACCCCTGGAGGAACTTAAATCTCTCTCTTTTTTGGTGTGTCTAAACAGCCTGAATTGCCATTTTTGGAACTGGCTGTAATGCATCTGTTCCCAAGCAGATAAAGATTTGGGTGGCTATACATGCTCCAACAATGACAAATCCATCACTGTGTTGCTGCTTTCTGCACTGCTCTGCTGGCTTTCTGTGGCTGTTTTGGGCAAATTAAGCAAATAGTCCTTTAGACAGTGGCACCTGGGAAAGTTGCCTCTGCCATGTTAATTTGTTGTATTTATTAATATAGCTGTGCTGATGCTGCAGGCTCTCTGTGAGGGTGATATTGGCCTTTCTCTGTAAGCTTCTTGGCTGTTTTCCTTGCACAACTACTGGAAAGGTTTACATCTTTCAGGCCTCTATCTTTGACTCAAGCTTGGTTGAAGTTGCCCAGTGAGTTCCAGTTGGAGGGAGGGAAGAAACTGTCAGATAATACAAGCTTTTTTCCTAAGAATACCAAACAGAAAATTCAAAAGATGGAATGTGAAAGTGCATACTACAATTAATATAAAAACTTGACAAACACAGCTGACTATGCTATTCCCATGTTCAATACGGATAGTCGTCTTCTTTCCTCCCCCTTAATCTTACAATTCATAACTGTATCGCTGGTATTGTTTAGGAAGATAGGGATGAATGAAGTCGTTCAGACCTTCCCTAGGGACTAGTTAGACCTTCTGTTGTTTTCCAGATCACTTCAGAAGTGCAGGGGTAAAATCCCTTGATGTAAAAACAAAGCTTCTGGTGTATTATTTTTAAAATTAGAGGTGTTAATGCTTGGCAAATTCCATGGTGCAACATCACAAAGTACATAGAACTGAGTATATGGAACAAATTTTTGTGTTCTATTTTAAAACAATGTACTGCACTTATGTCATTGTATATATACATATATATGCAGAGTTTGACTGTATAGTTAATAATAACCAGATTTCAAGGTGGGCAGGCATGTTAGCATAGTCGAAAGCATAAGAGTTTACTGTAAGTCCACTGGCTTTGCTTTGAGTTTAAGGAGCTGCTGCTTTCACTAATTATGAACACGCTGTATCATAACATTTATTTTAGAGTAAGAGAACTATCAAAATAAAAGTGTATTATTTACATAGGTGTCAATTACTGCAGTTAATATTCTCAGCTAAAACTGTGTCCCAAGTCATGCTGGACTGGCTTCAAATTTCAGACTGTTATTTGCAAAGTGCAAAAGGGTAATTTCTCAGCTGGGGTAAGATGAAGTTGTTAGAATTCAATTTTAAAGGCAAAGAATCAGAGTGGTTTAAAATAAGCTTTGCATAGCCTCTACCTCAAAGATACTTTCTAAGACATTCAGCTACCATGGTGATGAACGTGGTATAAATAGAAAATAGATTAGATAGAATCCAAGATGTTTCTGAGTAGATTTAAATTAACAGTGGCCATTCAGAAAAGAGAGGTAGGAAGTCACTGTGCAAAATTTAAGAAAATACACACCAATAGTAAATCTAGAGTGGTTTATGGAAATAGGAAGGTAGGAAGCAGCTGGTAATATGGCTTGTAATACAGTACCAACAGCAGTATTGGATTCTGATTCTGTTCAACCCTAGCACTGGAAAAGCAGACACAGGAGATGTTTTAGAAAGTTGAGAAGCACAGAAAGGTTTTTACCTGGGAGACAAAAGCCTCTCTTGAACAGAGGTGCTTAGAAATGGCAATGTTCCACCATGTATCCATGAAGCAAATAAAGGATTCCACAACAGCAGGATACACAACTAGGAAAGATGGTCAGAAATAACTCACCTATTCTGCAAAAGACACACATCTCTGTCCCCTGTCAACCAAACCCTCTTTAACTTGTCTTGTAGCATAAGACCCCAATATAATTTAGAGACAGCGAGTACTTTTGAGTCTGTTTGCATAAGCAGCTTGTAGTTTTCTGCCACAATATATTAAGGTCCACTGTTTGGTAGGAATTAAAGCTTGTTTAGGCTCCAGTTTGCAATCTTATTTAAAGGACATACAACTTCAGGGACATGGACAATTCTGTTTTCAGTGGGACTGTTCGTGTGCTCTAAATTGCAGGTGGACTGAAGTACCCTGCTGAAGAATGGTCTTGGAAACAGCTGTGTACAGGTCAATGTAGACATAAAGAATATACAATAGGTTAATGTGGACTCTACAGATAGGTCTTTGTATGAATAATTTGCACTGCTGCTGCTTCTTTTGGCTTTGTTTCGTCTGCAGCCAAGGGGAAAGCTTAGCTTCTCCAGCAATTTACTTTCCAGTGATTGAGTAATATTCTGTGATTGCTAGTGTGTGAACATTACTTGGTGACCTTTCCTAGTGATTGTATGATGACAACTGCTAACAGCTGCCCTTAAACTAGCCTCATGTTTGAGATGATCAAGGGATTAAAGACCTGTCTCTCATGCCGCTACTTTTTGACCTTTTGAATTGAGTCTTTTTTTATGTTGTCATCATTTCTGGTAGTCAGAAAACAAGGTGAAACTCCGATCATGTATTTGTGAACAAGATGTAAGCACTGGCTTTGGCTGCTGAGATGAACAAAATCAGAGGGTGTAGTTTATCTAACTCAAAAGTAATTAACTGAATATGATCTGATAACAATTCTCCACTACTTACCAAAAATCAAAGTTTAAAGGAAGACTGCTGACCAGCCACTTACCTAGAGATAGACATTTTAGACTTTAAAGTAATTTAAAAAAAAATACATAGCTGAAATTATTTTGGATAGAGCATGACAGCTGGACAGAATGGAAACTTCAGGGGATGTGAAGTTTTACCCTCGTATTTCTTGATTCAAGACACTGATGACCCCTCTGTGAGGAGGCAGAGGTGCAGAAGAATGTTCTCCGGGCCTCTATGAAGGTGTCCACTAAATAAGGAATGATGGAAGAATATACCCTTACAACCAGCCCTTTAGAATTCACCATGAACATGTGGCCTGAAGGTAAGCTGTTCATCCAGTGTGAACCTAAATGCCAGCAGTATAGTCCTTCCACAGATCTTAGGTCTTATCAGTACCACTGAGATAGCCCGGTGCCTTTAGAGATCAGCTCAGCAATGAAGAAAAGCTGACTGAAGCTGATCTCAAGCAAGGGAGAGGTTATGTAAACAAAGCAAGCCTTTTTTGTAGCCTCACTTCTTTGAGGGCGTGCAAACACAATTGGTTAACTTGCTAATTAATTTGGTGATGGCCCTGGACTCTGAGCTGCCACTAACCTTGTGCAGGCATTTTGTTTAGGAACCCCTGTCTCTTCCTGGCAGATTACATATGTAACCAAAGCTGGGTTTCCATTACCCCTTCTCTGAAATAGCAACGTGATATATCTGGGTATGACACTACCAGCTTTGAAGATGCGTGATCTAGAACACAACATGCAGTTCATCTGAATAACATGAAGCTAGCATAAATGCATCAAAAACATTCTCTTCTGGCATACTGGCTTCTCACAGCTAGGTGCAGGCTCGCTTTTTCAAAGTTATCTGAGTTTCTTGGGGGCTGCTGTTACTCCCATGAGAGTTTATTCAACAGTAAAGGGTTATCAAAACTACACCACCCTCTACTTCTTTAGATTACCTTCCTTATTGTAAACATACAGTAGCATCAACACTTTAAGATAAACCCCCTAAAATAAAAAGTAAAAAGACCAGTCCTCTCCTGCCTACACAGTTCTCCCTTTGAGACTGAAATGAAAGAATGGCAGATATTAGCCACATCACTTAACATATTCCTGGAAGGTATTTGGATACCGTGGTGAAAAGGGGTGTAGACAAACCAATGTAAAACAGCATTGCTTCAGTTGTGTAACTCATGGCAGGCTCTACATATAGTCAAACTGAGACAACATACACTTCTTGGTATGTATGATCATTTGCCTTTCAGTATAGCTTAAATTTGGTTAACTGTTGTGGCCTATATGGTGTTGAGAGCAGAAGGACATGATGATCCCTGTGGGCTTAAAGGATGAAACAATAATTACAACAGATGTGCTCTGAGGGAGAGGCCACGATATCCTCCAAGTGCCACATGATGATAGTTTCAGAAGAACCTTATAATTCAGTAAGTTGTATAGCTCAGGTACCTCCTCCTTCCTTTTCTACTTAAGGAACTAGTTATCATTTTTGTCAATTAAATAATCATTAGATACTTTATGTATCACTGGGATGAATCAGTGTTTTCACATCTCTAGCTGTTGTAAGACCGTCAGCTGATGTCTGTTATCATAGTTTCATGGCACAATTTTTGTTCCAGCTTCTCCACAGACTTGTCTCTATGTTACTTAGACTACAGATAGATGTCCTCTTCTGAATCCAGCTGGAACAGTTTAACATTACTATGCTTTACCCCTCCCCTCACTTCTGCTAACAAAGCAACTTACTTGAGTGCTCCCTAACCCACTTCAGGCACAATCAAGTGAGTTAGTGCATAGCTTCTATGTAAACTGTTTGAATTATCTCAGCTGATTCTGCTTGAAGTGGGTTAGGGAGCACTCACACAAACAGCTAGCAGAGCTACTGGGGATCAATGCCCGAGGGACCCTGATAAACCGCTTGAGAAGAGAAGGGCAAGGCACAAACGTTTCAAACCTCTGCAGCTGCTTGCAAATTGAATGTCTACATTGAGCCTGCAGGCTGCTTGTGAGCTATGGCACTACCTCTGTTTGCAGATGAGGTGTTCTTCTCAGCCATAACAGCTAGCAACTTCTTAAAAAAAAAGTTGAGAACTGTAAGAAAGTTTACAATGATGTGCCTGTATAGCATATGAGCAGATATTCTCTGAGCCCAGCACAGCATATTGTGCAACAGCATGAGAGAGAGGAAATTTTGGCCAGGAAAGTCAAAGCATATTCTTTCTTTTATCTGTTGGATGCTGAAGCAAGTGCCTTTCACGTGCTGTTTTGATTTGACTGGCCTGAAGAGGGGAGCAGGCAAATTTCTATCGAGCTCCAATCCCCAGTTCTGGAGCCTACTTATTGGAGTCTGAGTGTTAGCTGTTTTAACCCACCGATAAGTGAGCCCTTCCAACAAACAAATTGGGCTGTCTCCCACCACACTCCCTTCCAAAATTTCTGAGGGGAACAGAGTGAACAAATATGTTGAGCAAGTGTGCTCAGTTTGCAGTAAATGGCTGTACAACCACCCAGGGCATATGCAGAGTCTATAGCAATCACACCAATGTCGGGTATAAGGACCAGAGGATACATCTCATTAATTTTCTTCCACAGGCCCTCGGTCTGCAGGAGCTTCTGGTGTAGCTGGGAGAGGTGATAGAAAACAACACCCTCATAGGAAACACGTTTGTTCCCATGGATCATGCTTGGGCCCAGGCACTCTGAGGATCCATTTCTCACATCACCACCTATTTGCAGGATGACCAGGGCTGAGCCACATTATCCTGTATGTAAACTAGGTATCAACAGCTTTGCAGGTGATGTTTGTTGCCATCTATTTTTGTTTTTTCTTTTTGTAAAGCACTTGAAGCGTACTACTAGGTTATATTCTGGGCCTGTTTACAGCTAACCCAGAAGATTTGTGGGCTGCAGCGTGGCCACCTGCACCCAGAGAAACACAACTTTTGTGTTTTTTACAACTGACTGGTTTAATGCTGGTGCTTTTTTCCTGGGGCAAACCCCACCTTCACTGAAACGTGAACTGTGAGGCATGTCTTGCTCTGAAGGGCAGCCGCATCTGCCGTGTTTGCTGGGGGGCGGTGAACCCTTTCTCTCCACCACCCCCCCGCCCCCCCCCGCACTGTGTCCCTGTAGACACACATGGCTTTTAAGAAGCTTTTAAACTGAGGAAACCCATCTTGGCCAGCCAGCCCTGGTTGACAAGGCCGAGGCACCAGCCTGGATGAAGGCACGCCCTTCAGAAAGCCGGAAAGCGAGTCCGGCATCAAGGCTACGACCCTGTGGCCACACACGACCTCTGACAAGCTTCTCCACGCGCCCCCTGCGCCCATGCCAGCGGCCGGAGCCGCACGCAGCGCCCCGCGCTGCCCGGGCCCAAGATGGCGGGCGGCAGGGCGGGCGGGGCGGAGGCCGCGTCACGTGGGGGCGGCGGGCGGCGCACGCGCGCTGGGGGCGGCGCTGACAGGCGGCTGCATGGTGCCCGCCGCCCCTTCGCCGCCGATGCAGTGAGGCCGCGCCGCGCCGGGGGAGCCGGCGACGGCGGCCTGGATGGTGGCGTAGGGCCCGTATTGCCGGCTCCCCAGCATGGCGACCTACCTGCCCCCCTGCGTGATAGACGGAGGCACCGGGTGAGTGCGGGGAGAGGGGGAACCGGCGCTGCCCGTCCCTTTTCTAGGGAGGCGGGGGGGGGGGGCGTCCCCGCCGTGCCGCTGGTGCGGGCCCCCAGCGGCGGGTCCCTTCCCCTCTCACGGGTCCGGCCTCGCTGCGTCGCGGCCCCCTCTCGGCTTGTCGCCCCTGTGGCGGAGGGTCTCCCTCGGCTCTGGGCCTGCGCCCAGCACCCTCCTGCTGCCCTTCCTCCCCGCTGGCAGCCGTGTGGCCCCGGGGGCGGTGTGTTTCCATGTGCCCTTTTCTCTTCTTGGGTCCAATTTTTGCTCGTGTTCTCTGATGTTCAACTATAGCATGATTGAAGTGCTAAAATTGGGGATGGGGTATTTCAAGCGGCAGCCTGGAGAGCGGGGACACGCGTGCCTGGGGTCTGTGACCCGGGGCCGGTCCGGCAGCGGGTGAGGTGTGCTTGTTGGGCTGCGGCGTTTCCGTGCACCTGGGCCAGGTGTTTCCAGCTGGATGGCATCTGGCTGTGCCTCTAGACAGCGTGTCCATCTCCTTGAACCTTTCCAGCCATTACCTCTGGGCAGCAATGAGATGGGAGCTGCCTGACTTACACTAGTGGTTTTTCTTGGTCATTAGGTCATCCCTTTTTCACCTTTGTCAGAGCAGTGTGAGGTCTATTCTACATTTAGCCAAACCACAAGTTTTGTAACTTAGGTATTTAAAGATAGACGAATCTAAATTGCAGAGGCTGTGCTTGGGTGGTTCAGGAACAGGTCTTTCCTACCTGTCTGTAGCTAGAGAAGACCCGTTCATCATCGGATAGACCAGTTCTGCTGTGCCTCAGGTGTGGGAGGTGTCAGAGGGAGCTGTAATGAAGGTGATAATGAACGTGTGGTGTTTTTGCTAATATCTTTCCTTTGGCCCAACAGTTATGGACAGCTCTGAAGAGGAGAGGAGACTCCAGTCCATGAGTAACTTATTCAGCCAGTAACTTTACTTGTCAGGCCCTGCCTCAGTGTCACCGATTGCATTAATTTATTGCAATAATAGACCTTTTCCCAGCAGTGAATTTACAGCACTATTTCCATTTCTTTAATGCTTGGAAAGCTACCTTTAAAATTTCCAAACCTGAGTCATCTTAAAAAGGCCAAACCCAGACCAACCTACCAAAAATCCTGACCCCTTAGCTAATCAGAGGAATCACTTTTTCAGTGGTGTGGTGTCACACGGCCTTTTCCTGAAAAAGTGTTTCGTATTTTGAAGTACATCTGTATTAAACTGTCACAATACTTTTAGAGGTCCCTTGTCTTGTTTCTGTTTATACCTTATCTTACCAGAAATCAGCTCTGTCCCTTAGTGGGGAGTACTGGAGTCCATGTCTGGAAAGTTTGGGAGTAGAATAGAGACTGGGTTGGTTCCATCTTGCATATAATTTTGCCTATGCGTTAGATACTCTTTGGTAGATTCCCAGGTTCCTTCTGATTATTTGCTGAGGATATTTTAAATACCTGTTCTCCACAGAACTGTTGGTGTTACAGGAATATTACTTGACGGTTTTGAAGAGTTTTTCAAGGAGAGAAATGGGGATCTCTAGGTGTAGCCTTTAAAAAGGCTACAATATAAACTACAAAATGCATAAAATGCAACATCTTTCTTTTGCAGGTGACCTCCTTTCCTCTCAGTGTGTGGAGTGATTGCAGTGTTGCACTAGCAGTAGATATTGTTGGCCAACAGTTGTACAAAATAAATAAGGACAGAAAATGGCTTATTGTGTCCTTTCAGAGAAATAATAATTTAAGTAGAATTTCTAAAATCTATTTAGTGTTTGCATGAGTAAAACTGGTGGAATTTGTGTATGGGGGCTTGTATATCGGTTTGTTTTGGGAAGGGTTCAGACAGTCCCCAAATGATGCGACTGCATTTCCATGCCTCCAGATGATCTTAAATCATATGAGACGATGCAATGTCTCTGCTGAATGGACTTTTGCTTGGCTTTGCTGCAGGGCACTCAAATGTGTAAGGCTTTTCAGTAAAGATATTACTGCATTTGAGATAACTTATCTTGCAGAATTCAAGAAGAAATGAGAGTTTGAACCAAAGCAGCCAGAAGAAGTAGCTTGACTCATTGATACGCAATCTCTGGAATTTTCCTCTGTGTGGGCTGAAAACCTTCTTATTGTTAGAATGAATCTACTTTGGGTTACAAGCTTCAAACAATTCATTCAAATTATTCATGAAAAGGCTTTCAGATGAAAAACTTGGGAGAGCATAGTGGAAAGGAAAAGGTATATGCAGACGTGCATGGTGGAACATTGTTTATATAAAATACATTTTTCTGCTTACATGCCTGGTACTGAATGAGGTGCTTTGTCCAGGCACTAATCCTCCTTCTTTTTGCATAAGGGGATTTAAGAAGTTTGTAAAAAGACTGTTGGTGTTAGTGTGTAAGGAGCCTGGTTTAATTTACTGTTGTTTGCAGCCATAGGCCTCAGTCCTGTAAAATGATGGAATTTTTCAAAAAACCCAATGACAGATACATGGAAAATTGGTATAGACCTTCAATGAGAAACATATCATTGTAGCAGGACAGGATAACATTTCTTTATTGGATAGATGACTTGAACTTCCTTTGTCAAACTGCTCACTCTTTAGTCACAGTTTTTGCATAAAGTGATACTAATTTGCTATCATCTTTTCATTAGTATTTGCAAATAACTTGTCCTACTTCAGTTTTGATGCACATCTTCGTTTTCCTTGCATGAGGTTTTCCTCGTGATCAGTTTACACATTGCTATCAGTCTTTTTGTGGAGAAGGGCATGCTATTTTTAGTTTCTAAGGCCTACCAGGCCTTTTTGGTGTTGCTGTTTTAAGTAGCTTTAAACTTTGTAACTAGTTTTATTAACTGGCATTTTCAGAATGCTAATAGGTGGGTGTGCAGAACAAAGTTGTCTTAAAATATCTTTCTCCCCTTCAGAGTGTGTATTTGCAGTCGCTAAGGAGTACTTCTATTTTGGGTGTATTTTATTGAAGTCACTCAATTTTTCTTTTAGTAAAGAAAAATTACTTTGGTAAAATCTTACTGGTGAGTTTAGAGGTAAACGCTTGATTTCTGGGAGAAGTGAGCTGGACTTATCTTAAAACTTGAAGCTTTAGGTGTTTTTTTTGTTGTTGTTGCTGGGCTATTAAAGATAGCTGGAACCTCAGAAGATGTTTATTTTTACCTCTCTTACTATATTTCTGATGCTAAATGAGTTGCTTTAGCCAAGTATTACCGCTGCTTCTTACATGTGAGGCTTGTGAACAGGCATTATTGTAATTGCTGTTATGGATCCAAGGAGCCTGAGTTAATTAACTGCTGTTTATAATCACAAGCTTCAGTCCTGTAAAGTGCTAGACTCTCAAAAAAACCCACTGGCTCTAATGTACACTTTATTCTTATAGTGGCTGCTGGTGCTTTTGGGTAAATTGTGCAAACATGATATTTTTTTCTGTTTGATATTTCCTCCTTCATACCTTCTTTCTTCATTCATATTCCTTCATCACATCCTTCTTTCATAAGTACCTTTCCATATTGTTATAAAGAACTTGTTTCTTTATAATTTCTCAGGCATATTTTTAATAATGATAGCATAGTCTGTTTGTGGCAGCACTGCATCAGAGGTGTTCTGGCAGTAATAACTGTTAGTTATGTAGTGTCTTTGCTGTCGGAGAAAGTGTTCTCTTTACAAAGGTTATTTTTTGTTTGCTTATAGGACTTAAAGTATTTTGCTGCTTTCAGTCAGTTTGTATCTATTTTTTCAGAGCTTTTTTTTTTTTTCTTTGTGTGTGTGGGTGTAACACATTGTTTTAAAGATCCTGAACCAAAAAGCAAAAGAAATTGAAGAAATGCTAAAATGTTCACAGCTGGGCTTTGGTCTTTTACATACTGGTCCAGAGAAAATTTGGATGTCTGGTATTTTGAGATGGCTAAAGCAACTACCTGAGTTTGTGAATGTAAATGCCTAAATTTTGTTGTTCTTGTGCTTTAGTAATTTTCCAAAACATATCTCTGCTCTTTAAAGTGGTTGAGGGTGCAGCATCTGCTTCCAAGTTTCGTCCATTTGTATATTTTTGCAGGCCTCTTCCTACATAAGTGGTTTTTTTTTTCTGTCTTTCCATGGTAGGACTTCAGAAGAGAACAGGGTTAGGATGACCTATTCCTCATGCAAAAGCTAGTGAAACTGATTTGTGTACTAACTAAACACCTGGGAAAAATAGTATGTAGGAGACAACACTATTTTTAGAAACTCCTTGTTTCAACAATGTATAATTTCCAGTGATTCTTTTTTTTTTAAAAAAAAAAAAGATGAGTAGATCCTCCAAATCCACTTGCATGAAATAGTCTTAGTCTATTGGATCAGTTTTCTACTAATCTTTGATGCAGCCTCTGGTATCCTGTATTTTGGAGAGTTTCCGGTAGGTTCCCATCTCACTGGCAATAAATCTGCTACCTATAATGAAATTAAGTTGGAGTACTGATTATCTACATGTTCCCTACAGCTGTCTCTGCAATTTACAGATCACAAGATGTTGCGTTACCATTAGTCTGCTAGGCTGTAACCCAGGAGAAAGAAACCCATGTTTTAGGTGCTTAAATATTCATTGGAGAAGGGACTCGAGACCAGGTAGTAACCTCTCTAACTGTTTAAGTCCAGAGCCTTTCAGGTCAATGAATATTTAAATATCTTGTATAAAAGGGAAAAATTTCTGTAGGAGGTCCTGGAAGTGGGTCACCCAAACACTTTAATGTACTCCTGGGTATGGCTCTGGAAGGTGGAATGTGTTTGCGTCCTGCTGGGCAGAAGAAACATCTGGGACCAAATCTGCCATGTCCTGAGTGAATAAGCTACTGGGTAAGAGAGGGAAGTGCAACCACATCATTTTTCCTTCTCTTCCTCAGCGGTTTTGAGAGTAGTTTGAGTTTCTTTCTCACAACACCTGAAATACAGCTTGTTAGAGTCTATCTCTTGTTTGATCCTAAATAGATATTTATTTTTTGAACAGCCTTTGTTTTCCTTGCCTTAACATTGAACTGAGAATTTAGTTATTAATATATTTAGTATTAATCCTTCATGGATTAGTGCCATGCAAAAGAAATCTTCCCAGATGTTCTCTTCTGTAAGATGTGTTCTTTGAAGAGAACTTTTTCACTGATACTTAGAAATAAGCTTATACTGTAGCTTTAACTGGGATTAATTCACCTAGTGAAAAAATAAATCTGTAAAATAATGAGCTGTAGGCCTTTGGTAACTTTATAAGTTATTGTAGTAAAGGGATCTGATCCCTGCTTGAGAGGGAAGATAAAGCTATTGCAGACTGATAGCCCAAGCTAACTTGTAGAGGGTATTTTCTTTTTAATAAATGGGTATGAATTTAGCAGGTGTGTAGCTGGGGGTGGGCTGGGGAATGGCAAACTAAACTCTTGGCCAGAGTCTAATTTAAGAAATGAGTTCTGGTTATATTGCAGGAACCTTTTAATTTTATAGATATATATGCTCACCCACATATATGTAAGTTGTATAAAAAGTATATGTGCATACTTACATGCTTAGGTGTATTCATGTATATGTATATATTGACTTTGGTTTCTGTCTTTGGGGTTTGAAGGGCTGTTTTCACGAGGTGTCTGCCTGATTGCCATTTCTAAGGTTTAGAACTAGGTCTCTTGAATCCAAAAAGGGTTTCCTTGGTCCTCACTATGTGTATTTGAGAAAAACTCATTTCAGAGAGAGAAATGAAGAGGAAGTATCCTGTAATGCATCTTGAATCCCAGTGGAGCTCCTGTTGTTGCTTGTTATATTTTAATAATATTCTCTATGTAAGCCTCATTCTAAAAGGGGAAGAAGCTGTGCAATAATAATCACAAGAAGAATTCTTAATAGTAATGGCCTTCTTACAAATCAGTCTAATGTCCTGATTATAAGTTTTTGAGAGTCACAGAAAGTATGCATAAACATTTTGGATTATGCTGAAAGTATATGCCCATACAATGATGATTAAAAATATAATAAACCCTTGCCCCCAAAACACAGTCCTAGTCTTTTTATGCTTGGGGAAAACGGCTTTTTAAACTATTATTTGAAGTCTGTTGAAGCTATAGCTTTGAAGAGATGTTGCAAATACAGTATTTAAATTCTGAGGTCATTGCTGAATCAGTTTTGATTTAATTCCTTTAGCTAAGCAAACTGACTCTTAATGAGTGGTTTTATACCAAATGCTCTCATAAAGGGGTACTTATTGTTTAAGCTGTTAATGAAGAAGCAACTCTCTGCTTTATCGATGGTATAATATTGTTTGCAAATATTGAGTGTAGGATGTTTTAAGAATTTCATGGGTTTAAGTTCTAATGGTAAAAATGGATGTGAGTAATGCTGATTTCCCTCAAATCATGCTGTTTATTGGACTTCTATTCCAGTGTAATTACAATACTGGAGAAAGACTTCAGTTTCTGCAACCATTAAGTTAATTTTGTTGGGTTTTTTCCCCTGTTTTTTGAATTTCTTCCTTAATTGTTTGTGTTTTGTTTTGTTGTGTATCCTTCTGTCTCTGTGTGTGTGTGTGATTGTCGTGTCTGTGTCCCATCCCGCCCCCTGCCCCCCCCCCCCCCCGGAATTAGAGCTGGTTTTTATGGTGTGTGATGTTAATTATTTCTAGTTGCTGAAGACCTGAACCAGCTTCCAGCGAGTAACACCATGCAGAGATTTTAGGTTTTGTGTGAAAATTCCTTTTCTTTCTTTCTTGCCCAAGTTACAAGTTGCTTTTTTCTCTTCATCCTTTGCTGGTTAAAATATATATTACATATATATTGAAAGACATGGAAAATGCTTTATATCATCTGCTGCCCGTTTTTAAAGCGTTTTATCAATGCATACATTGGTGTAGTATGTATGTTACCACACACAGATGCTGTACCTGTGACAGAGTGGTTTGTGTGAGGCACAAAAGGGAATTGTATCAGGATTGCAACTGGAGTTCTCAACTGTGGTTTCTACTTAAGACACACTTTCTTTTTTTTTCCTATGTTTGACAATGTTAAACAGATATGCAAAGTCTAATGACATCTTTGGTCATGGTAGCTTTCTGAAAGATGAGATCTGCACAGCCCTTTTTTTACCAAAGGGTGGAATATGGCCTGCCTGTCTTTTGTCAGAGCTGGTCAACAAGGTTGAGAAAGTAAGAGATGAATCTTCACTTTTCAAATACTACAAAAATTTGTAAGCTGAAGGTGTTTGAAAAATAAATAACCCCTTAAAATATTTACCACTTCTGAGCTTTCTTCTCAGCAGGATGACACTTGAAAGCATAACCCAGAAAATGTAGATGTGGTATGTGATTGCTTGGCCTTCGCTTTAAGAGCTGCAGTGAATTGAAAGTGTTTGGGTTTTTTTTTCCCATAGTCTAAATGGATCTAATAACTTCTTGATCATTTCTTTTCTAGGTATACGAAACTTGGCTATGCAGGAAATACAGAACCTCAGTTCATTATCCCATCATGTGAGTAAACTTTTGTCCTCCAAATTGTAGTGTACGCTGCTATCACTGAACACCTCCATGAGGGAATGATGTGCTTTCCAACTCCCAGCTCCACCTTCCTAGCCCCTGGTCTCTCTGGGAAGTGATACTCATTGCGTTAGTATCTTTGGCTACAGCGTAGCTAAACAGAACTCCTTGTTTGCAGTTAGCTAGGGCTGTTGCTCCTTAAATCAGCTCTTGGTTGCTATGACAAAGATGAAGAGAACTCTAGTCCAATTTCCTTTTTATCTCCATTATTTTTCTGCCAGGGCTCTTGAGTAGACAGAATGTAATTTACCTCCTGTCTACCTGACACCATGGTTACTGCCCGGATAATCTGGGGAAGGTTTCCTGTCAAATTAAGCACTAAAGTGCAGGTGGTGTCTGCCTTATTTACATTGTCTGGGACTGTAGACAGTTTAATATTCAAGAAAGTTGTTCCTATTAGAAAATGGTTTTTTGGGTGTGTGTTTATCCATTAAAATGACTTTGCATATTTAACATGTTTTGTTGAGCAGATTTACTCTGAATTTCTTTTTGTATGTTAAACTTGTTTAAAATGTTATACCTTTCTGGTGTTCTTGATTTTAATTGTTGTCTTAATAGTTTCTCTCACATGCTACATATGTAATTATAAATAGTAGCACTGACTACATATTTGCATCTATAATGTCATCTGTTATCTCATGCTTATCTCTACTTAATGTTAAACACTGCCTTTTACTTTTCATAAGCTTTGCCAATTATCTACTTATTAATGCATCTAGACTGCCTTGTAGCTACTCACAGTAGAAGGTAGAAAGATAAAGAAATAATAAAGGTCATTGAGGGCCAGGGAGGGGGAGGGGGACATGCTCTTTACCAGATGTAGCTGCAGTACTGGTTACAGTCTTACTATTTTAAGTTATTTAAAAAAAAATTATAACCTAAACCACTGGTAAAAATTTAAATGCCTTATGTTAAAGAAGTTGGATAGCAGGAATTTCCTGTGAATTTGTTATAAATCCTGTTTAGTAAAACTATACACTTGTTGGGGCTTAGATGTGTTTCCAAAAGAATTGTTTGCCTGTCAGTAATTCTTTGACACTGATGGTATTTGGTGTGTTTGTGGATGATGCCTGTCTGCGTTTTCTACTGTATGTTATTTGGATCCTGATTATGACCCATTAAAAGAGAACTGTATATAAATAAGGCTATGTTTTAAGAGTGCTTTATTCCATTTTTATTTATAGCTTGCCCCAGATTTGTTTTTTTTGCTGTCTCATCTTCTTGCCTATAGCAGCCATCATCTAATAATTTCTGTGATAGTTGCAGCTTGCTAATGGGAAGCATAAGTGTCTCCAAAGATTTCTCGTAGCACTGGAAATTGATTTCTCCCCTCCCCACTTCCTCCTTCTCACCAACCAGGATAATGACTCCAATACTTTTTTTCTGAAGTACAGTTTATTTTCTTCTCCACCTGTGCTCTTTCTCTTGACTCTAGGGTTGAAACTCAGAAAATCATGTTGCTTCCTGGAGCGCTGCTCTTGCACAGGTTTAGTGACTGCTGTAGTCTGGAACAGAACACATTTTTAAGACTATGTATTTTTCCTCAGAGTTATTTACATGAATGAGGGATGGGTGACCAGAATCCTGTGTGACACAGTGAGAATGAACTCTGCTATATTGGCTTGTCAGTAGATCACTTACATAATTTCTGCAAAGTATGCTTTCTATATCCGGATTTTTTATTTCTGGAAAAGAATCCTGAAGTAAATAAATATTCATTGCATGGTATTTAGGTGTTTTAATTTTGTTTTCATTTTGGGGCGTGTGTGTTATTTTAAGGTATTGCAATCCGAGAATCAGCCAAAGTAGGTGACCAGGCTCAGAGGAGGGTGATGAAAGGTGTTGATGATCTGGACTTCTTCATAGGAGATGAAGCCATAGATAAACCTACCTATGCTACAAAGGTAAGCATTGAGTATTTTCAAGAAGTCTTTCCAAATTTTCATGTTTTATTATATAATGTTCTAGAACTTCTTGATAAACTTCTTGATAACCATTTAAAACATTTACTTTTTTTGTTGCTTTTAAAAAAAACATCTGATTTGGTTCATGGGTTTACCTTTTTTTTTTTTTTAAAAAAAAGTCTGTTTTAGTAGTGCTGTCCTGCATGATTGGTGCTTGAACCCTTGTGTAAACATCCATTGATACAGTGCAGCCATAAACACTGAATATTTAAAATCTTGCTAAAAGTGTATCCTCTCAACACGGCATATGAACTGGGGAATGTGTTGGATGCTTTTGCTTCAAGGAATGTCACAATTGTTTTGTGGAGGGCTGTCTTCAATGCAGCTTTTCTGTGAATCACATTTTCCATGCTTTAGTAAAGGACTTCTTGAGCTTACAAAATGTTACCAGCTTATGAATTATGTGGAAGAAATCATATTTTATACATCCTACTGTATTACTTAAATGTCAGCTGTGTTCTTAACGTTGAACAGAATGTAAACATTATCCCTGCGAGAATTTTAATTTAAAATAGCCTATATGGTCTTTTTTTTTTTTAATGGATTGAAAGGTGTACTGAAATAAAGTATGATTCTTAACTTTATAAATGATAAAATTTATACAAAAAGAGATTAAAACAGTGCTGCAATAGAGCAATAGCAGTATTAGGAATAGAGTCTGGATTCTGGCTTCTAGTCTTGTAAGATAGAATCACAATTTGAAGTACCTGGGAGCAGGAGATAACTTCTCATAGTACCTCTAAATTAAAATTAAAATGGAGTATTTGGTAAGATAACCATGAGATGAGGTGTTTTCATTCTTGCGGAAGATGTAAGGGTTTGGGGACTTAGGCTGTTCCTATGTCTGGGTTTGTTTATCCTTGTGTGGCCTAGAGTGTTGACAAGTTTTCTTGCTGTAGTGGCCTATACGACACGGTATTGTTGAAGACTGGGACCTCATGGAGAGATTCATGGAGCAGGTCATTTTTAAATACCTACGAGCTGAACCTGAGGATCACTATTTTTTAATGGTGAGTTAATGAGGCTGGGTAAGAAAATATTTTTGTGAGAGGATAACTAAATAATATTGCAAGCACAAGGCTCTGTTGGAGAGTTTTTCTCTTTGTCTTTTATTTCTTCAGCAGCTGGGGGGAGCAGTGAAAAGAGGGAGAAAAATGTAATTTATGAAGCTGCATTATAACTAAACTTTGTTCATTTTGCGATGCATGCTGCTACAGGTTGGATTTTGGTTTTGAAAAGCTTCAGTCACTTAGTTTAAATTCTGTTTGAAATTTTCTATTTTGAGTGCACTGAGAATTTTAGAAGCTTGATTACCATGCCAAGCTAATCAATGCATGAACTGTTAGGACTCTATTGGGGTGCTTTTTCAAAACTCCCTTTTAATTTTTTTTTTTGCTTCTAGACAGAGCCTCCGCTGAACACACCAGAAAACAGAGAGTATCTTGCAGAAATCATGTTCGAATCATTTAACATACCAGGACTTTACATTGCTGTTCAGGTGAACAAAGCAAATACATACTTCTAAAGAACAGTATGGCTGCAGTATGTATAGTCCGTAGGCACACATCTAAAATGTTTGAAACAGTATTTTCTGTTTGTAAATATTACTGATTGTAAATTAGCACACTCTGCCTTCTTCTAAATATAAACGCTTTCTCATGTAGGCAGTGTTGGCCTTAGCAGCCTCTTGGACGTCACGGCAGGTTGGAGAACGTACTTTAACTGGAATTGTCATTGATAGTGGTGATGGAGTGACCCACGTAATTCCTGTGGTAGGTAGCAGGGTGCAATTTAAAATTATTAGTGGTTTGGACAATTACAGGGTTTGTTTACTATAAATTTAAATAAGTAGTGTGAAATGAAACTTTAAATTTTTAGTGTTGCTTGGTTGTATGAGATGTTTTGAAAAGTATGTATTATGTGAGCTTATTTATGCAGCTGATGTAGCTTGCAGATTATAGAAAGGTCACAAGTAAGGAACTGTCAGGCCATCTTTCAAAGGCTATTTCTATGTAAAACCTTGCCTTCTGTTACTGTGGTTTCTTAGTTTAGTAATAATGTTTATCACAGTTTTGGATCTCCTGCATGCCACCAGCATCTGACAAGAAATGTCCTAACTGTTTGATGTCCTGCGTTTTGATTAATATAGCTGATAACATGTGCTTTTTATATGATTTTATTGTACCATAGAAGTTAGTGAACTCTGTGTGGAAACGAGTACAAGCTTGTACAGATGCATGTTCATACACATGGTTAATCTCATACAGCTTAATTAAGTTATGATGTTAAAAATATAGTTATCTGTGCATGCTGACATCTGTTCTGCTGATGTCATTTCGTGTATTTCTGAAGCATATAGTATGCTTGAATGATCAGTTATTTTAGAAATGAAAATTTGATTCCCTTTAACTTTGTCTTGCATTTTGGTATTAACCTGGTCTCAGTATTTTCTTCATATGGGAAATACTGGGGAAAAAAACAGCATTTACCATATGAAACTCTGAAAAGTATAAACAAACAAAACAAAACAAAAAAAAGCAAGGGAGGAAATAATGTGGTATCATT
This sequence comes from Falco naumanni, assembly GCF_017639655.2. Lineage (NCBI taxonomy): Eukaryota > Metazoa > Chordata > Aves > Falconiformes > Falconidae > Falco > Falco naumanni. The sequence continues at coordinate 54,837,327 of NC_054057.1, read as the reverse complement.
GTTTTCAGTAAATGTGTCTTGAAAAAAATTCAGCAAAGAGATTTCTTGTTTTTAGGTTTTTATTGTGCTTATAATTAGATACTACTTAATTTTGGTTTTCTTGTCTGAGAATTTTAATAAATTTTATACATTTTCCTATTAATTTTCACTCTGAAACAGGACACAAGTGATGTGTTTGTTACATTTGTTTTTCAGATTATGCCTAAAAGAAACCGTCTGATCAGACTGTCTTCTAATATGTGCAAGATTTTTTTGTCTTATCACTTGTGTATCTATTAGATAATATCTCTTTATATGTGAAATCAAGGTCTTTAGATAAAAATAATACCCACTTTGCAGTGGGTTGCACATTTTTAGAGTAATTATACAGTTTCAAGATTTTACTTCTAATTAAAAATGAAAACAGAATATTATAAAAATGAGTGTTAGTTTTGTTGTTAATTATTGATACATGGTAGGTTTTTCCCTAAGTATTTTTTTTTCCTCTCCTCCTACATAGGCAGAAGGCTACGTAATTGGAAGTTGCATCAAACATATTCCTATTGCAGGTAGAGATATTACTTACTTTATCCAACAGCTCCTGAGGGAAAGGGAGGTGGGAATTCCTCCTGAACAATCTCTGGAGACAGCAAAAGCCATAAAGGTACACCCTTCTTTATCTCTTAATAAATACATAAATAAAACTTGAGCTAATTTTTTGGCTTTAGTAAGTTGCCAGTGGCTCTCTTAAAAATGCAAATGTAGGCAGTGTATTGTAATTACGCAAGCTTCTGTTAGTTTATCCAATCAAGTGTGGGGGAAGGAGAAAGAGGAAGAAAATCTTCATGCTAGACTGTTCAGAGTGAGTATGTTCTGCAGATTAAATCAGCATTTTAAGCTTTAGATTTTTTTAAAGTTTGCTTTTTAATATAATAAAAAATAAATGTATGTAATATTAGTAGGGTGATTGTGTGGGTCTGATCTTGCAACGAAGGCTTGCCATTAAACTTCTCTGTTGTCACAGACCTAATGGTTGTGATGTTTTCATTTTGAGAGAGACTAGATGAGTCAGCGTGCGATCTGCTTGAAACAAGTTTCATTTTTTCAATGAATTTGAATTTCAGTGGAATTTCACAAATTCAAAAAAATGTGCATTGTCTTGTAGGGTTGAGTCTTCGGTAGTCATTTGGGTGAGAATTCTTGTGTTTTGACTGCGTTATGCTTTAATGATGGAATCATTTTTTGACATTTTTAAATGGATGGTATTTATTAACAGGAGAAGTACTGTTACATTTGCCCTGACATAGTGAAAGAATTTGCCAAGTACGATGGAGATCCTCGGAAATGGATCAAACAGTATACTGGCATCAATGCAATCAACAAAACCAAGTTTGTTATAGATGTCGGTTATGAAAGGTTCCTTGGACCTGAAATTTTCTTTCATCCTGAGGTAAGAATAGGGATTAGCCATATTAAGTTATAGAAACTTTACTATGTGAGTGAAGAGAGGGGGAAGGGAGGCACTGTCATTTTTGGTGCCAGTGCGCCATCAGGTGGAAGTAAGGATTTCAGGGAGCCTCCCGGTTGTGAGCCCCGTGCAGCCTCAGAGAATTTAAGCACAGAAGAATGTGAGCCCGGCAGTGTCTTGATTTAACTCCAGACGGCAGCTAAGAACCACACAGCTGCTCTCTTAACTCCCCCCGCCCTGCTCCCCTGGTGGGATGAGGAGGAGAATCAGGAAAAGAGGTAAAACCTGTAGGGTGAGATAAGAACAGCTTAATAATTAAAGTAAAATATACTGCTGCTGCTACTGCTACGAAGGATTATAATGAAAGGGAGAAAACAGAGAGAGAAGAATAAAACTCATGAAAAACCAAGTGATGCACAATACAGTTGCTCACCACCTGGTGACTGATGCCCAGCCAGTCCCTGAGCAGCGGTCAGGGGCCTCCCCCAGCCAGCTCCCCCCAGTTTATGTACTTAGCATGGCGTTCTGTGGTATGGAATAGCCCTTTGGCTGCCTCAGGTCAGCTGTCCTGACCATGTTCCCTCCCAGCTTCTTGTCCACCTCCTCACTGGCAGAGCACGGGAAACTTAAAAGTCCTTGACTTAGGGTAAGCGCTACTTAGTGACAACTAAAAACATCAGCGTATTATCAACATTATTCTCATCCTAAATCCTAAACAGAGCACCGTACCAGCTACTAGGAAGAAAATTAACTCTATCGCAGCCAAAACCAGTACAAACAAATACTTTTTTTAATGTCCCATGTAACATTTAAAACATCTTCCTCTGCTTCTTTAAAGGCAAGCTAAAATTGAGAACTTGCTTGAACTTACAGGTTTTATATAGTATTTTTGTTCATTCTTTCAGAGTTGGTTTAAACCAGTATGCCTTGATACTGTGTATCTGATTATGTTGCCAATCCCTTTGGGCACTAGCATTACATTGATGATAATCTAAATGTTGGACACTGACTTCTGATACTGAGTCAATTTCTAAAGCATGGATGCTAAATTTGTCCTTGAGGGAAGTCCTTTGAAATTTCTGGTGATGTGGTACATAAGTAACATTCTGGGAAACATTACAATACCTAGTTTGTCAGGGTTTTGGTAGTTCAGTTTGAGTGAGCTTCAGGTTATTGTGATATTGTGGGAGAGGAAAGAGTCCATTTTTAATATGTTACAGCATAGCAGAAAAGGTTTTCTCCATTCCTGTGCAGTCCATGGAGTTTATTGCAGGCACCCATAACCTGTAATACTATTAAAAAAATTAATCAAGATCCACCATTAACATTGATGAACTTTCCCTTTGTCTACCCTCCTTCTATTGGAAAAGTATTAAAACCCTCATTCTTTCACTTTTTGTCTAAATTCCACTGTTAATGTCTTTGTGGTCAGTTTGTAGCCATCTGATCTTGTGCCAACATTAAACCTCTGGGCTAAATAGTTTGTGCTCCCTGCTGTTTACCGATGTGATCTTACAGGGAGGCATTGAATCCCGTGTCAGATGTCATTTTAATAGTTCCTCTTTCCATAGTCCCTTCAAAGACTGTTAGGAACAGGATAAAGGACTAATTTCCATTTTCTTCATTTCTTGATAGTTTCTTGGCTCTGTATTGAAAAAAAAAAACAAAACACCAAACACTGAACTGACTTTCTAGACAAGAAAAACACTAGATGATACGTACTGCATCCAAAGAGAATTTCTCGCTGGACTTCATTAACTCCTCACTTCAAAGGGTATCGAGTTAGCTAGGTAAAAACTGCCTTTGGTAAAGCTGTCTTGTAATCTTTTCCTATTTTTAGTTTACAAAATTTGTTCTGAAGTCTTTAATGTTCTTGAAGTTAGGCTTTGGGGTTTGTAGTTATCCAGATCATTTCTCCACTTTTAAAATTAGGTATTTTACTTGCTATTCTCCAACCATATGGTAGCAGACTGCAATTTCACATGTCAGTTCTCTTGTCCCCATTCTTGGAGCATGTTATACTGTGCTTTGGATGCCATAACTCTCATTTCTACTTACTCCTTTTGCCACGCTGTTTTAGCAATATCTTTATACAGGGCTTTGGGAGAAGTTTTCAAGCTGTAGCTTGTTCGGATGAGAACTCTCAGTGTGAAACAACACGGCTTCTTTCTTCTCTTTTAATTTATGTGGCTTCATGTTTTAGCTTCTTGCATGATTAATTCTTACTATGGAAGTTAGCTTGAATTCTTGGGGATTTTTCACATCATTCTTATGGCTCCTGATCTCCAAGCCAACTTCCTTTGCTAATTTCTCTTTCAGTTCAATGTATACTTGTGTTCTGGCTTTTGTTATTCATCCAGTTAGATACTTTATCTTGTTTAGGTTGTAAATCCCAAATAGTTTCTAGACCTTTGGGAAAGTTTTAAAGTTAAATAATAATATATTATTATGTATCAATAATTAATTTCTCAAATTTTAATCTCTGAAAGGGCAAACCCTAGGCTATGAACTGTTTTATTTTTTAAAGCTTGTGTTTTAAGTGGAAAATTGCCACTAGTCCAAGAATATTTTCCAGCTTTAGCAACTCTCTCTCGTATGTATAAATGCAGAAATTTACATTAACACTCTATTGATTGCATTGATGGGGGCTTCCACTCAACATCTTGGAGTATTTATGCCTTTTTGAATACTAGAGATTTTGTGTGTTTAGGAGAAAAACAACTTTTTGGTGGGAATTTAACAGAAGTATTTCAGTAGGGTTGAACATTTTTTACAGGGGAACATTCTGATTAGCACACTGATGTTTTTGATTTCACTTAAAAGGAAAGACAGGACCACACTGCAAAGGAACGGTATGTTTAATATTTCAGGAGAACTCACTCATGTCACATGCAGTAGTAGGTCCATAGTACATAAATCGTGAACAGTGAATTTATGACCAAGGAAGAGAATCTGAATTTCTCAGCAGGAAAAGGAATTCTCATTTCTTGTGTAGAGAAGTGGGTTTGTTGTAATGTAGAATAAGTGGTGAGCAGTAGTAATACTGCCTTTGATTTGTACCTGCTCCCTTTAAAAGTGCTATTACAAAATCTCTCTGCAGTCTCACTTCTGCCTTTTTGTTTCTCCATTCTTTGGGTGGAAAATCTAATGCCTATTCTATTTCATTTTAGTTTGCTAATCCTGACTTTATGGAATCCATTTCGGATGTAGTTGATGAAGTTATACAGAACTGTCCTATTGATGTTCGACGTCCATTATATAAGGTATGGTCTTTCTGTTGTAAGATTTAACTTATTTGAAAACTATCATCATCGTGAAGCATATACATAGCTATCACTTCCCCCACTACGAGAAATGTGAACTTTGACTAGAAATAAAGTTCAGGTTAAAAAAGGTGCCATTTCTGAATGAAGAGTACTTGGTATTTGCTGCTTTTTGTTTTTTAAATAAGGGTTAACTGTGACAGTGGCTTGGTACATAGGTAAGTATTATCCCTGAGGAACTGAGGCAGAGGGATGTTACTTGTATCTGATGTTTGTAATGTGAGTTCTTGTGCATTAAGGTTTTTGGCTTTCGCCTGTTTAAGGGTTACATCATGGTCTCATCCCTCCACTCCCCACTTACATCAAGCAGTGGTTTCAAATACATTTATTTTTTTCATGGTCTTGACTTGTATCTGTTCACTCTCTGCCATTTTAGCCAGGTACTGAACCCAGTATTAAAGTACATGAAGGCTTAAAATCTTTTAGGAGACAATAATTAGGCCTGCTTACACTTGTCTGGGGTGTAGTCCAGAGAGTACTTTCAGTCACTGATTTTTTTAAGGAATTAAAAGGTTGGTACTGACAGACATAGCCTATGGCAAGCTCTTTCTCTATTGGCAGCACATCCTATGCTTCCTGGTTGTTCTCTGCTTGTGCAGCAGCAGCATCCTTTTGGAAATCACAGTGTAAAGTAATAGCATGGACAAGTTTGCTGCTCATGTAAAAGGTGGTAGTTTTCCTCACCTATTAGAATGAGTATTAAGTTCCAACTGAATCGTATCTCAAGGTAATTCATAACTAGTACAATTTTGCAGTCTGTTTTACTTGTCTAGTAAACATACTGTGTAATCTAGAATGAGACATAGCAAAGGAGACATTTGCTTCAGAGCAAATCTGTGGAGCAGTTTAAAACGGGAAGTTAAACTACTTAACAGGCTCGTATGTGGGGTGAATTTTGCAGTAGATGTCTTCAACGGCTTCAAGCTTAGGTATATTGCAGAAGGTTATAGGAAACTCTTTAGTGTCTGGTTGTGCTTGGGGTCTGTGCTTTTTTCCTGAAAGACCAAAGTTGCCATACAGTATAGCTTAACTGCTTGGTAGGGCAGGGGTTAGTACTGGCTTCTGAAATGTGGTATTTAAAAATTGAGGTTAAGTTACTCTTTCCTCACCATAATCAGTGGGCAAATAACTTTCCTTTGGCTTACCACTGAATGAGACTTTGTTTTTCCATTTTGCTTTTCATTATACTTGCTTAATTAAAAGTGTTACACAATTATCTATTGAATGTAATGATAGATGTCAGTAGTTATTAATGCTAATAGTTACTGTCTTCTTTGAGCAAGCTCACTGCAAAGCTTCGAGCATCTCTGTTCTCATTGTTTAGAAGTATATAGGTGCAGAAAACCACTCACACTTTCTCTTGCTTTCTGTGGTTTATCAATTTCACTTGCCCACTGTGCTGCATGGTGGCCAGCCAAGACCCTGTGCTTTGGAGCTGGGTTTCCACCAAACGTATTTGGATTCTTCCTCAGTGTTCATCCAGAAAATACCCACAAGTATCCTTGCAGTTTATATGTGGTAGGTAGCCTTTGAAGCATTGTTTCATAACCCAACTTTTGATGTCCTGTGTTTCGTTTTCAGTTCTATTGCCAGTATTCCTGTTCCCCAGTCTAATCAACATTTCTCTTATGAAGCCAGTTATCTTACCTTATGTTGATGTTTGGACCAGCAAGACCTTCAGAAGACTGACTTCTTCAGCCAGACCCCATAGCCTGTAGCTATTCAATACCAGGCACAAACATTTTTTCACATGTGATGAAGCCTTTTGTAACTGTGTAGTGGTTGCCAGCAATGCACACTTCTAATTCTTAGGATTACACCATCTTAATGTGATTGCTTGGAAGAATTGATTTATATTCTTATTCTGTGTCTGTAACACAGAGTTGAGAGTCCTGGATTGCTTGGGATGAGCTGCTTTCTGCTAAAATGGAAGAAGAGACGTAGGCTGCTGGGTTTGGAACCAAGGGAGTTGCATTGAAATTTGAAGAAATAAGTGGACTATATTTTTTTTTAAAACAAACCCAAATCTTCAGCAAGTGGAATGAAATTTACAGTGAGTGCTCAGGTGAAATGGTAGAGCAGGAATTTTGGGTCTTGCCACATGGCTGAAATAATCTGGCATCCTTGCGAATATTGATCATTCCTGTGTGTTGAATCCCACTGAAAAGCGAGCCATCCTGTGTGCAGCTAGAAATGTGGTCATGCTTTTGTGGGGCTCTGTGAGGCATTACATCACCCTTGGCATTCTTTGGGAAAAATGGCGTGTGGTTTGTCTAGTTCTGTTTTTTTGGAAGAATTCTGTAGCTTCCTTTTTTCTTAAAATACTGTTCCACACCTTTCCTTACACTTATCTTTACATAAACGCATAGCATAACTGATATCACAGAAATGCTGAGAAATTAGAGGGAGAGAGAAGTAGCATGATGGTGACTATGGTCTGCAGAATAACGCAGTCCTTCCCCCCCCAGCTTTCAGGTTACTATGAGCATACTACTACACACGGTGTAACTAATGCACACCTAGCTTGCATCAGTAGGAAACGTGTTCTGTGGTACAGCCACAACAGATGTTAGTGTTGGACGTTTTTAATACTAGATGCTATTAAAAAATATCTTTTCAACCTGGAAATGCTCTGAAACTTGTCCTAACATTTGTCAGTTAGGGCATGAATTTCTGACACTTAAATTCAACTACTGTTTTGTTTTTTTTTTTTTTTTTTTACATTAAGTTGCCACCTAGTGAAGGTGGTAATAATAACTTCGAAGGTGGACAAAGGGCTTTCAGAAATTCTAAAAACTGTTTGATATTCTAGTAAATGGTATTTTTTGTTGGTAAAAGATTCAAAAACTGTCACTTTTTCTCCACACTCTACTTCATCTTCCTTTTTCCCCATCCAGAGTCTGTCCTCAGATACTTCAAGAGTTCAGATGGTAACAGGAGATGAGAACAGTATTGACAGTTACGAGGTCTGTGCCTTCTACTGATAGAAAGGATGTGTAGGGTCATGGGCTGTCCCAACAATCGATTTCTTTCAATTTTCTCTGCTATGTTTTTGGCAGAAATACATGGCTGAGAGAGTTTGAGATAAGTGACGTTTGAAACCAGGCAAATTTTTTCAGAAATATCTCTGCAAGATCCTAGTCAAGCATATTTAAATACTCATGATGCAAATCGTGGTGGATCAAGTTAGAATACCCTCAACCTCAAACTTTTAAGCTAGTTTCTCAAGCTGAAAAACGTTGCTTGAGGTGGGGACTGTAGCATGTTGGCAAGCGTGGTAGTTTATTGTAGATAAATCATCCAGGCTTTTGGTAGAAACACAGGTGCGTGGAGACAGGATTTTAAGTATGTTGGCTCTTTTCCTTAGAGGAGGAGATGTTTTAGCTGGGTGTGTGGCTGTTGTGGACGATAGTGAACTTTTGAGCTTGCTGATAGTTAGGATTTGGATTACGCTTGTTGTACTGGTGTTCCCTTGGAAGGCTGAGCTTGACTGCCCAGCTTATAACGAACCATCCTTAAAGCTTGGGGAGATCGGGGGTGCAGGAGGCTAAAGGAGTAGTAAATATTCCTTTACTATCGCTTCTGCCTTAAGTAGCCAGTACATCGGGTGCGTGAGAGCAGCTTCACGTGCGCTGTGCGGTGAGTAGATGGCGCTGCCGTACCGCCGTGCCGGGCCGTACCGCCGTGCCGGGCAGCCCGGAGCCGCGGGGGGGGCGGGCTTATTGCTGGGTCGGTTCTTGCCTTTCCTCTCTGATAGGTATCCCCAACCAGAAGACTGGGTAGGGTTCAACTGACTTTTGCTTATCTACGCTTCAGCAGAATGACAGCGTTTGCTAGTAATTACTAAGCGGAGAGAGGGGAGGCTCTGTGGGGGAGGTAAGGTTGGAGAGACTGCCGGGCCACTGGATCTGCGTCATACCGGCACTGATGTAAGAGATGGGAAAGCAACGGTATTCCTGCTGGTTCAAGCGGACACTCCAAGTGATTAACTAACTGTTGGTGTAGCACAGGAGCACTGAGGAGAAGCCCTGTTTATTCCTGTCCCGGCTGTAATTAAATTTGTAATGTTAGCTGTGCTAGCTGCTTTAACAGTAGCTCAGTACATTTGCAGTATTCCATGGTTACTTTTGTGTCTTGAGTGCAGGCATATTTCTGTGGAACAGCGTGACCATAAGTTGTGCTGAAATCTTTTGCTGTTACTCAAACTCTTAAATGAACGTGGAAAATGATGATTTTAAAGAAACAGAAATTGTTTCCTCATCATTAAAAGTCAAACTTACTTAAAGTTTCTCACACTAAATTTACTTCTTAATAATATGTTTGTTGTTTGATATGTATAGTATTTCTCATTGTGCTTTCCATACAATGTTAGGAAATATTTGCCCTGTTTTAACTCAATTAAGAGGCATGTACCTTGATTCACTTGCTCATGCTCAGCTTGTGAACATTCCAGTTTTTACCCACAGTAATTTTTATTAACGTTTATACATTGTTCTCATTAAATGTCTGCGGTGGTGTGGTTGTGTCACGTTAAACAACTTTAATTTAGCATTTGGATGGAAGAGAAACGGATGTGTTGTTTAAGTTCATATTTATCACAAAAGCAGTGGATGCTTCTTAGTTTGGTGCTGTGAAATCTGAAGTGTCCAGCTGAGAGTTTGCTTATGCCACATTACCAGATGCGGTGTAAAGATGGACATACCAGTTCTGCATTTTGTATTTGGTGGAGATGAGCTCTGCAGAAGCTAATTTTACTTTTTGGAATTCTAATGTAAACTTTAGAGATTTTTGTTACCGTAGCTGTTGTTTTTTTGGTTAGGTGGCTTCATATCTCTGCAGCATTACACTGTACATAGTACCAGAAATGGTATGGAGAGAAACTCAGTATCCTAGAGTTCATAAGAGAAGCAAAGGGGATGGATGAGAAGTGAGGAATTTCTTGCCAGCTCTGTGGTGTTTACCTCCCCCCCACTGCCCCCCTCGCTTTCCTTCCAGAAATGGCCTACGTTCATTATTTACTTAGTGTGGTTAGCTTTTTCAGGTGTGTGGAAAGGTCTTTATCCCTCTCTTCTAAGGGAACACATTCTTTTGAAACAAAATTTCAGCCAGTTAGCTATCAAAGTAGAAATCAGCTGGAGCTTTCCATCAGATGATATGGTAATCAGTGTTAGCTCTGAAACCTGAGGTCTGCTTAGAGCTGTTAAACCAGCCAAAGTGTGTTTGAGCTGAGTAAGATCAGAAGTCTTGTTTAAAGGAATCAGCTGGAAACAGATACTTAAATCATAACTTCCTTGATTGTTTTTTTTTTTTGACAAGAGGCCAGAGAATGCCCAGGCAGGCTGAAAGTCCACACATCACTCGTAAGCTTTCTCCACAGACATATTTAGCAGGCTTCATTGTTATGTTTTTCATTAAGTAGTTACTGGAATTACTGTTATTCTAGGGAAGGTATTTGCTGTAGGGAGTGGTTTCTTGGTGTTTTTTTGTTGTGTGCTTTTTTTTTTTTTTTTTATCTGACCATCTTTTCCCACCTTCTTTGGGTCTTTTGTAAGTGAGGAGTGGGGAATGTGTATGGATTCCCCTTTCATTGCGAGTGAGGACTACCTGGCTTCTGATCTCCTTGCAGAAGTCTGACCTGCTGAGTTGTGATAACTTACTGAAGCCCATATGTGAGCAGCCTGCTGCTAAAGAGCACGGATTCGGCCCAGTGCTGACAAGAAGTGCAGGGAGCAGGGGAACTGTGAACTGTATAATTAACCATCTTATAATGGCAGTTGGTGTCACCTAGGTACTTATATCCAAAATTCTGCTTAGCCTGGCTTGTCCGGATACGTGATAATGAGATGACTCACCTTTTCAACAAATATACCTTAGTGCTTCTGTTCTCCTTGACCAGTATTATTGTTAAACTTATTTCAGTGTTTAGAAGTACTTGAATAACCGTAATCTGAGGACAGTATAACTTCTTAGTTTTAACCTGGAATGATAAAAGATCCTCCCAGTATTACTGCTAAATCTTTAGTTACATGAGTTGATCTCAGATGTATTCAAACAATTATTCCCAGGTATATTGTAAAATCTATTTTTAGTGGTAGCATTGTCCACTTTATGGAGTATACACTTTAAGTTTAATTTGCTTTTAATAGAATTACTGCTGTCAGCATCTTTGCCAACTTCATTATCTCCGGGTAATATTTTCTGATGGCATCTTCCTTAATTGCTATTTCATCACTCAGGTTGGTGGCTGTCTTCCCCCACATTAGCAATTTTCTTTTCCCATGTGGAGTGCATGACCACTATGAGGCAGGGGAAGAGATGTTCTTGTGTATGGGGGGGAACAGTGGGAATCTCCCTCCTACTTAAATTTTAGGACCAGCTGTGGTTTCTGGCTCCTGCTTATACGTATGGCTCCTTTGCTCTTCTCTGTTCCCCTTTTGCTTTCTTTTGGGAAATATTTCAGTAATGTTATGGGGATTGTGTGCTTTTCTTTTAAGTATACCTGCCTTGCTATGCACTCTTTTATACTGTAGATAATCTGAAGCTGTGAAGAAATGAGTTTTTCCGACTGTAATGGTTTTTGATGCGCAGAGAGATATTTTTTTTTGTAAAAACAAACAGCTTTCTTCTCACTTAACAAGGAAAATCTTGTTTGTAACTTGTAATCTGCTGCTTAAAATCCAAGCAGTTACTTCTGTACCCTGCAAGCGTGAATGCTTATTAAGCATGTCTTTAACTCTGCATACCTGTGTGCAGGCTTTCTGGCTGAAAGCAGTGGTTCAGGGATTCTTTTGTTACATTGCACAGTGTTGGTATGTAGTGTCAAAAACTATTACTGAGAGATAATCGCTTAACCTGGGTATAATGAACTCTTGATCTCAGTTGAATTCCTTGTGGACACGTATCTAAGGCATGTGAGTGGTATTGGTAAGTGCTAATGGGCACTTTGGTTTGCAATTGCATCAATATGCAAGGGCACACATGCACTTTTGTCTTACGGGGTTCGTTTTCTGATTATGAATTGCATTTTTGCTGCCACCGATGTTATGTTCTAGAGTTTCTGTTTTGAATTGCCCCACCTTTGAAATGACTTTTGCATTATTCTATGACCCTGCAACATTATCATAATTAAGGATGGGACATTCTAAACCCCCTATTTAGAATCCAAGTCCAGACGAAGAGGCTTTCAATTCTGCTCTGAAAACTATGTAATACCAAGCAAGTAGGTATAGATAAGACAAATGAAAAGGCATTGTGTCTTTCTCTGTACTGCAGTCCTCTTTGGAGGTGTGGTATCTTTGTGAAGAATCATTGGACTTGCTGGTTGCTATGTTAGAAGTTTAACTCTTAAAATAATAAAAAAAAATAAATTCTGGAAAACTTGACAGCTTTTTGAAAGACACTAAGAGTAATATGATGCGTCTAGAGCCTTATTGGTATTGGGGCTAAAACTGCTTACTATGAGCATCCCTGGGAAACTTGATGTAGTGTCTTATTTCTGCTGCTCTGCACGTGTAGGGTACTAGCTCACCGTTTTAATGAAATCCTTCTCTGTTGTAATAACATGTTCTACATAAAACTCTTTAAGGAGAAAAAAAAATGGACCTCCTACAGAAATTGAGCAGTGCTTAAGGTCTTCTGTGTAGATTGTCAGCTTCCTAATGAAGTTACAATCCAAATAGTTACTTCTGCAGTGTTGGCTTTTTGCAAAACTTGCTTGAAGATGGATTTAAAGAATGTGTCTTTAATTTCTGCACAGAATGTGGTCCTCTCGGGAGGATCCACGATGTTCAGGGACTTTGGACGACGACTGCAAAGGGATTTGAAAAGAGTAGTGGACGCGAGATTGCGGCTTAGCGAAGAGCTCAGTGGTGGTCGGATAAAAGTAAGCAAGCATTTCAAGTGCATTAATTATATAAGTAGTGAAAGAAATACAGTTGAAAATTTTCACCTCACTAGTGAAAATGCAGTGTTGTAAAATTAATAGTGTGTATGTTTGTGGTCATAAATGCATTGGTAGCCTTGCAGTGTATGACATATGTCTTTGTTCGCAGTAACTGTAAGATTCTTGTAGTCTTTTAAGGGCAATTCTGGTTTCCTTCTAGGAGATACGTGATCTTTAGCAGTAGGCAAGAGGGATTTAACTGTTGTGTCCTTCTGCATACTAATCATGAAGAGTTTTATGACTTAGTCTCCTAGGGAGCATGACAAACTGAGTGATTAGTGTGAGATAGTGATGTGAATGGAAGGGTGAAGATGTGTGGGCCTGAGCATGTTCTGTTTGTAAGTATCTTGCCAGAAAATATAAACCAACTAAATACAAACTGTTTTTCTTAGCCCAAACCAGTTGAAGTTCAAGTGATAACACATCACATGCAGCGTTATGCAGTTTGGTTCGGTGGTTCCATGCTGGCTTCAACAGTAAGTCTTTATCAAAATTGTTCTTTCTTTTCTATATCGCCATGTGTTATGTTGTCTTCTGGCTATATTTGGTTAAAGTGCTAAGTTTTAAACCTTTTCATTGTGACAGCCTAAACTGTGTCACATTCTGGAATCCTTACCCAACTTTTATCTCAGTAAAATTTTTACAGGGTAAGTGGGAGCTTTACTTCAGTAAGGATATTGTGACTTGACACAATTCTGAAGTAGTTTTTATATGATAATTGCAACGTAGTCCCTTTATTCTTGAAGTCAGCAGTAGGGATTAGTTAGGACTTCAGGAATATAGGATCCAAACCAATGGTCTGAAATGTGAGAGAGAAACAAATACAGGAAAATGGGAGTAATTCCTGTCCCCTCCAAAGTGGGATTTCTCATTGCTGTGTTTAAAAGCACTCTTCTGTTCAGACAAACTGTTCTTGATTAATTGTATTCACATCCTAATACTTCTCGTTTTACTCCATTTAAAAAATGTAATACCACATCGTAAAGCTGCAGTTTTTGAAAATATTAAGGCATTTGTTTGTTTGTTGGTTTTCCTACTTTATATATTCTTATGCTGTTGAGGGGTTTTGTTTTATACTTTCATAGCCAGAGTTTTTCCAAGTATGTCACACCAAGAAAGACTATGAAGAGTATGGCCCTAGTATTTGTCGTCATAATCCTGTTTTTGGAGTCATGTCATAATGCTCGTCTAATGGAAACAAGATCGCTGATATCTTGCTGGTGAAGAAACTCATGTAATGCAGAGGAAGGCAGCAGATACTGTAAATACTGAAGCAAGATGTGGTTACCTCTTGGAAGCTTTTGGATCACCACCGTGCACTAAAGCACAACTTACAGCCCCAAGTCACTTCAGTAAAAGCCATTTCTCTGCTGACTACTTTAAAGCCTATCCTTCTCTCTTCCTAAATGTGAGGTAATTGAAAATAGGTAAGTCTCAGTTTAGGAGGTTGTGCAAATACTACTGAAACTGTATCTAGAAGAAGAAGAAGGCAGTGTTTTACTGCTTGTGGAGAGATTGAAGCCTTTCCCACTTGTGCCCTGATTTTGCAATCAAGTCTCTTAGCAATGGAGCACTAAATACCACATTGCCTTCAGGGGAGTTGGAATGGATGCAGGTACCTGCCCAAATAGCTCAGACTGCAGGATTGGGACTGTACTTTGTAAATGTAGGTTTTTCATATAATTTTGTATTTTATGATATCGGTAGGATGATTTGACGATTAGTTCTAAGCACGAACAGCTATCAATGTCATGGAGTGATGTTACACATTTCCAGGTGTGAGGCATGTATTGGAGTTGTGCTGGTATTTTTTTGGGGCAAAAAAAAAACCAAACAAGCAAGCCATGTATGCTAGAAACTGATGTGTTCATGTTTGGATGACACAAACTAAGTGATTTACAGTATTGTATGAAGTTCATTATAGCCACTGTTACTTTGTTTTGAATTTTCTGAAACTGTTTTATAGAAGATGATGTTTTGTTTTGATGTTGGTGAGTGGTGGATGACGCACGGGCCTTGCACCAGTGAAATAAAAGCTGTTAACATCTTTACAAACGTTTGTGGTAGTCTGATTTACATACTCCTCCACTTCATCGCACAAGGTTAGCTTGCTGTTTGTATGTCAGTGTATGTGGAATCATAGCAACACTGAAGTTGGAACGGACCTCTGGAGATTTCTGGTCCAGACTCTTGCTCGGTGCAGGGCTTACTTTGAAGTCAGATCTGGTTGCTCAGGACTAGTTAAATTTCAAGTTTCTGTGAATGGAGGCTCTGAACATCTGGGCAACCTGTTCCAGGGCTTAATTACTCTGGTACGGTTACATGGGCTCATGTTCTTTTGTTATGGACACATTTGTTCTGTGGTTTAAACCTAAATAGAGTAGGAAATCTTACTTGTTCAGTCTGTGCTGATATTTTTCTGATCTCTCAGCAGAGGTTTTGTAACAGTTCGTGTAGCCCAGTAAGAATTTTATAAGACGCATCAATTTGGCTTTAACTTGCGTGGAGGGATTGAGACCAAGCAATTATTTGTTCACCATAAATTAGAAATTAAACCAAATAGGACTCCACGACTCAAGCCTGGTTCTGAATGCTTTTGAACTTAAAGCTCAGCTCTCAGGAGAAACACACTGAAGCATGCTTTCCTCAATCCTCTCACTAAGAAAGAAGTGGGTAATCTAACACAATGTGTACTATTTCAGCTTGTTCCAGTGTCGCATCAGATTGTCTATATTGAAATCTGTCTCAAGTTTGTCACTGCACTGCTGGCTACTTGGGGTTTTGGCCTGTGCAGCAGAATCCAGAACCATGAGCACAATGTGGCTGGAGTGAGGCTTCAGAGGAAGATTTACTTGTGCACTGAGTAAGTGTGGGCTAAAGCACTGGCATGCTCACTTGGTGCTACAAAATAGGGAATGCTGGGGATGTGGCATAGTTACGTGTGGTCTGCAACCAGTTTTAGCCTGGCATTGAGCTAACAGAGTTAGCAGGAGGTGGTATTTTTGCTAAACAATTCTGACACAAGCCATGGGTACCCTTTTTCTTTGGGGGGGGGGGGGGTGTGGGTGGGTGGAATTTTTTTCAAAAAGTAGGCAAGACCTGCATTAGAAACAAATGAGGAAATGTGGTCATGTTCACTCTTCATAAAAACCCCATTGATAGTAACAATGCTAATACAGGATGTTTGAATGTCCTGAAGCTGAGTCTCTCTGTTCTTCAACTTATTGGAAGGCTGACCTACCTACCACACTACAGACCATGTAAGTTTAAAAAAGTAATTAGGCAGAAAACAATTAAAGATGTGTGATGTGTTGGAGGACAAATACAGATGTGAGTTGTTAGCCCCTTTTCTTTTGTCTTGCTGACTGCTGTTGGGTTAATTTAAGCTTGTTGGCAAGTAAGCTTGCCTTTTCAGTTACAGTTTATGGAGTTTTTTGCAAACAGTTCATGAATAATCACAATGGCCTGTGAACAGCAAGTTGAAAATGCTTCCCTCGCCTGAGAAGGAGCCTGTGCATTGTCTTTGAATCCTCTTGGACAGAGGAAGAAATTGAACCCAGGACCTAAAGCCAGAAGGACCAGAAGGTGTTTAGTCTACCTCCAGACACTGGAGCACCAGCAGTTACGAGCGCACTTAAAGTGTGACTTCTTAAAGAGTGCTGTCTCTAAGCCTAATGCATCAGGGCAGATTTCTGGAGCTTGGTGAGTGTAATAGTTTGCTGCTGTAATAGCTGTTGCATGAGTCGTGGTCCTGCTTTGTCCTTGGAACAGGCTCTGGTGATCACAGGACACTTCTGTGAGATGCTTTGACATTTTAACCTTGCAGAAAACTGCCCCCCCCAGCCCCCAGTTTTCTTGAATGCAATGATCCATTAGATTGGTGCACCATATTTGGTGAAACTGCAAGTTTACTGAATAGAAGAATGAACCCGCACCTAAACTGGTCTTGAGCTTTGCTACTGGTTGCTAAATGAGTCTTGTGAAGTTTGTTCCTCTGCTTTGGTGTGTAATTTTTTTTTTTTTTTTGTTATTGGCTTGTAAAATACCTTGAAAATCTATTGAAAAGCACTGTAAAGATCTAGGTGAACAGCATTGCTTCCATGGTGGGAATGCGTAAAGACAGAGCATAGGTAAGCTAAACTGCAACAAGAAGTTCAGCCTGATCTGCATAGTTATAATTAGGGCTTCTGACTTTGTTGATGGCTTATGATACTGTCTGCCCATTAGAAAAGGGGATTAGCTGTCCTCATCAACCAATTAGCAGATAACGTGTTTGAGCATTGATTAACTTTGACTTGATTTGAGTCAATGATCTGGAAGTGGAAGGTATTGTTTCCTGCTACTGATCCTTTGAGCCTCTTCCTTTTTAAAGTAGTATTTAAAAGCACTTAAGGCTTTTATGAACCTGAAGAGCATTGTGTGTATGTTCAGTGTGGTACTTTAACTACAATTAGTGAAGTCTTGACATGAACTGGAGTACCGATCTTCCTGTAAATAATTCATTCTTTATGATCACTGGGTCCTCTCTCATCTGGAAAAATTACTGTTGCGTCAAACAAGTGTTGGAGATGGAACAAGTGAAAACCTTATTTAAAAACACCAGGAATACTGAGCAGAGATACATAGGCCTCTGCCTAATATTATGCAATACACTTTGCAATTAAACGAGTGCTGTGTGGTGGCTGTCAGTTACAGTCAATGAAAACTCGGGTAAAACCATGTCAAAGGAATAGCTGGTTTACACACACTGGTCTCTAGCAAGAGCATTTTTGCAAAAGATAAGGAAAAACAGAAAGAAATTAGTAAAGGGGAATGTCTGTGTGATTTTTCAACTTCTTAGGTTTATTTTCTGCAAGCTAAATGTACATGATACAAGAAAGAGGCAGAACAGTATGTATTTGTATCTTGCTTCTCTGGCCTTTTGTTCTTGCTGTTTCACATCTGATGATTCTCAGTCAGAATCACACAGAATCAGACACTCAGGGCCTGACCCAAAGTCAGTGGAAGAGACTTCTCTTTGGCATTATCAAACCTGTAATGTTCTAGATTCCACTTCTTACCGACACCTACTGTGGCAGTCTTGACCATGCTGCATCATTGTGGGCAAGTCACTTCATTTCTGTAAGCATTTTTCCCTCATCCTTTTCCTTAGGACTGCATCTTAAACAATGCCTTTGTCTGCTCTGACATAACTGTCAGATCTTTAGGGCAGATGTCTGACATGGGCACTTTGGCTTCAAAGAGAGTAGCAGAATTATGTCCTGAGGGTAAGGCACCTCATCCTAGCATATGCATCTAACTCAGGTTGGTTTCTTTGGTGGTGCTGTCTCCATTCAGTTGACTACAAAAAATCTGTGATGCCTAGCACAGATGTTGCATCTCATTCTTAAGGGCTCAAAAGTTAGAGGAAAAAAAATTTCCACCCTGATTTTGGTCTTTGGGCGCTATGGACAGTACACGCTCAGGCAGCGTGATTGAGGGAGGCGGACTCACTGAGAAGGAGGGCTGGTGGAGTTCACTGCACTATACCCATGAAAAGTGATGAAGGATGGGTGTTACGCTGGCTTTAGCTTCCAAACGACTTGAGGATTTTTTACCTTAACATTATTTAAATGAACAATCTCTGCAGTCCTACTTGCATGTTCACAGGTCTAGTCTAACTGCGCCAACCTGTTAGGTGTTGGTTACACTTTCTGCTTGTTTTTATGAATGGTTTAAGGGTAACTCCTGTGAACTGCAACTTACGTGCAGGTAAGGGTGTGCTAGCACGGCAGTTTAGAGGTGCCTCGGGAAACACTAACAGCTGCCATGCTGTGTTCTCACAGCATTCAGCGCAGAGCTCCTGTGAGGCCGTGGCTATCTCATGTCTACCAGCACTTGTCACGTGGTTCCAGAAGGAAATTTTGACCCCTCCAGATGCAGTGCGATTTAAGTGGTGCCCGTGTCTTGCAGCGCTCTCCTGCCAGGCAGATGAAAGGCTCTGGAGCCAGTCTAAGAATCTGTCTGCTGCCTTCAGCTATTGTTGAAGTAGAGGTCATAATAAATTAGGACATTTGGATTATTTTTCAGCTTTCCCTCTGGTGAGATTGGGAAGAAGAGTGAGTGCTTTTTAATTCCTTAGGAATTTAAATGACTTTATTGTAATGTAATGGTAGAAAAAAATTAAAAGCTAGGTGTTGTGCTGGGGAGAGGCATGGGGTTCATAAGTATGTGTAAATAATTAAACTCCCTGTCACTTCACCTGCTTCTCTAGTGCTGTTTCCTTTTTAAGTTCTCTTGAGCTAATGAATGTAACTAGGTTATGTTATTAGTCATTGTTTCTCACTTATGTCTAGTTTGAAGTTTGCTGCTGCTTTGCTTGTGGTCCCAGGAAACTCTCGCATCTTCCAAGTTACATCAGCTCTTCTACAATTAAAGATTGTACATTTCCCAACAAACACAGCATCTAGTTTTATAAATGAATATATGGAAAATCACAAAGGATTTTTTTCTCATTTTCAATTTATCTTCTGTAATTAGGGCAAAGAAGTGACAAAGCTGCCAGTAGTGAGAGGTGCTTAACCCTTTGACCACATGGGAGACAAAAGGAGCGATGTGGATTTGAAAAGTCAGAAAATAGAGGGTATTTAGGAGAGTGATTGCCACCATACATCTTGAGTTTCTGATGCCTTTGCAATCACGTACATTTCCACTTTAAGAAGTGGTGCCCTATTATGTCTGTTGTACATAAGTAAATAGAGGAGCAGTGCAGTTTAACTGTGAGGCTGCATTCATCTTGAGCAATTTTTCAGCACTTTGCTGTGCTATTGTTTTTCTAGCACCCTGCAGGGTAATGACAAGAGTTGCAGCCACTTGTGACGGGAAAATGGTTTGCTGCCTTTGATGGGTGGTAGATACTGTATATGAAAGAGATATACTTTTAATGTAAACTTGTATTGCTTGTAAGTCTGTTGCTACTGGTAATCTGTAGTTTAGTAGGTGCAAGGGACAGATGTTATGTATCAGTTACAATAAGGATGTCATCAAAAGAAAATGGAAGATACATTTCTGAGGTGGTGGGCACCTCCCTGGCCCACAGAGCAGTACAGAATTGGCAGCTGGGTGATAAGGGTGTCCTCTGATCTGGACTTCGGGTGCCTGAAATTAGTTCATGAGCAGGGGCAGAGGCAGCCTCTAGAAAATGCCAGGTATGACTGTGTCCTAATTCTTGTCCTTTCTGTGAAACATTGGAAGTGCTTCAGGGAAACTTTGGATGCAGAAACAGGGTATGTTTCAGGATGGGGGTTGCCTTACACTTCTTCAGAGTTCTCTAACTTGGCAAGGCTCAGCCTTTTCAGTGTAGCAGGTGTTGCCTCCCACAGGTACTAATCTTGTGGTAGGAACAGCTGTTGAGGAAACTTCTTACTAGGTTAGAATCATAGAATCATTTAGGTTAGAAGAGACCTTTGAGATCAGCAAGTGCAGACATTAACCCAGGACTGCCAACTCTGCCACTAAACCATGTCCCTAAGCACCACATTGACATGTTTTTTGAATGCTTCCAGGGATGGTGAGTCCACCATGTCCCTGGGCAGCCTGTTCCGATGCCCGACCACCCTTTCAGTGAAGAATTTTTTTCCCAATGTCCAATCTAAACCTCCTCTGACACAACTTGAGGCTGTTTCCTCTTGTCCTGTCACTTGTTACCTGGGAGAAGAGACCGACCCCACCTGCCTACACCCTCCTTTCAGGTAGTTTGTAGGGAGCGATAAGGTCCCCCCTGAGCCTATTATGCTCCAGGCTAACTCCCCCAGTTCCCCCAGCCGCCCCCCACCAGCCTTGTGCCCCAGCCCCTTCCCCAGCCCCTGCCCGGCTCTGGACACGCTCCAGCCCCTCAGTGTCCCTCCTGTAGCGAGGGGCCCAACCCTGAACACAGGGTTCGAGGGGCGGCCTGACCAGGCCGAGCACAGGGGGATGCTGTGTGTGACCCCCGGGCAGGGCCCGGCACGGGGCCGGGGTGACCCTCACACAGCTCGCTCGGCCCCTCGGCCCGGCCTGCCCAGACCCTGCAGAGCCCCCTGCCCCCCGGCAGGGCAGTGCTCCCACCCAGCGCGGTGCCATCTGCAAACTGACCGAGGGTGCCCTCGATCCCCCTGTCCAGGTCATCGATAAAGAGATTAAACGGGACTGGCCCCAGCACGGAGCGCTGGGGAACACCACTCGTGACTGGTGCCGGCTGGGTGGCACTCCAGTCACCACCGCTCTTTGGGGCCGGCCGTGCAGCCAGTTTGTTACCCAGCGTACAGCACACCCGTCCAAGCCATGAGCACCAGTTTCTCTGGGAGAATGGGTGGGAGACGGTGTCAAGGGCTTCACTGAAGTCTAGGTAGACACCATCCACAGCCCTTCCCTCAGCCATTAGGTGGATCTCCTTGTCATAGAAGGGGATCAGGTTAGTCAGGGAGGATCAGCCTTTCATTAACCCCCGCTGGCTGGGCCTGATCCCCTGGTTGTCCTGCACAGGCCTGTGAGGGCACTCAGGATGACCTGCTCCATAACGTTCCTCGGCACCGAGGTCTGGCTGACAGGCCTGTAGTTCCCTGGATCCTTCTTCCAGCCCTCCTTGTAGATAAGTGTCACATTGGCTAACCTCCAGTCTGTTGTGACATTTCCAGTTTGCCAGGACTGTTGATAAATGATGGAGACTGGCTTGGCTAGCACTCTGCCAGCTCCCAAACTTAGAGGGATCCCACCCAGCCCCACAGATTTGTGTGTGTCTAAGTGGAGCAGCAGGTCACTGACCATTTCTTCCCGGACTGTGAGGGCTTCATTCTGTTCCTCCTTATCCCTGTCATCCAGCTCAGGGGGCTGAGTACCCAGAGGGAAGCTGGTCTTGCTATTAAAAGAAAGCATTAAGTACCTCAGCCTTTTCCTCATCCTTTGTGGCAATGTTCCCCACCATATCCAATAAAGGATGCAGATTATCTTTGACCCTCCTTTTGCTTCTAATGTATTTGTAAAAACATTTTTTGTTATTTTTTGCAGCAGTGGCTGGCCTGAGTTATAGCCGGGCTTTCACCTCTCTAACCTTCACCCTGCATAATCTTATAACCGTATAGTTCTCCAGAGTTGTCTGCCCCTTCTGCCAAAGGTGGTAAACTCTCCTTTTCCCTCTGAGTTCCAGCCAAAGCTCTCTGTTCAGCAGCGGAAGGTCAACTTCTTCAGGTTGAAGTTACATCTCCTACTTTCAAAGTCTTTTGCGCTAGGAGAACATGTGAGAGGCTGGATCTCCATCTGGGGCTGGAGTGGGCAAGTTCAAGTTTCTACATTTGAACTGTTTGTTATGCATTTGTCATAGTGTCCTTGGTTAAAAAATACAAGTAACTCTTGGATCAGTGAAGAGATTCTTGAACACTGCATTACCTGCCTGAGAATAATAGCTAGGTTCCAAATTACGTTTCCTTTTAAGCTTTTTCTTTCTGGTCCTATATGCTGTACGTGGTCTTAGGGTATAGACAAGTAAAAGGTTTAAGCAAAGTCCTTCACCTTCCTTGGCTCTTATTTTCCAGGGTAAAACCAGAATCGTTGACGATGTTAGTGTGGAGAATATAAAAAGATGACCTGAAGAATAGTCTTGAGCAGGACGCGGGTGTACAGACTGTTGTGGTTTCACTTCATTTAGAACTGGATCAACGTCTACTGCAGTTTAAATCCTCGTAACTTCTTTCCAAATAATTGCAAGAAATCTGTTTCTGTCCCTTGCTTGGTTGTTTGACATAAGCAGAGGTTTATGACAGATGTCTTTCAGTAGTTTTGATTTGTGCATCCAGTCAGGTACTCTTGAAGACCATCTGTTGGTGCAACAAGTAAGCAAAGTGAGAGTAAAAGTCCTGATGTTTCTGGTCTGTGTGTTCTGATGCTTATTAATCGTGCTTTTTGTTTAATAGCCTGCATCACTGGCTATGCTATCGCTTTTACTGTGGCTTGCTTACAGAACGTTTTAGCACATTTGTTCACCTGGTCGTGTGGTATGTCTATAATGCATTAGATGATATTGGCAATTAAAGGATTACAGCTAGGATATAATTATGGCCCTGTGGAATAAAGTTTTTCAAATTATTCTGCCGCAGTCTATAATTATACTGTGTGTGCCCTGATGCCAAGGATTAATAGGGGGATTACAAACTGTTTTCCCAGAACATGCAGTTCACAGATATGCAGTTTACAATTCACCAGAATTAAGGAGCTAGTGACCTTTCATGGGAAATGTCACTGAAGGATATTGTCCAGCAGAATGTTTTTGTGTTATATTATGCTTGTTTCCCTCCCTTACCATAACCCTCACCCTTACCCTGGCAGTGACTGGTCAGGGTGGCTCAGATCTTCCGTAGACAATCCTTAGATTGGAGTATTAAGGAGGTAAAATCAGGCTTCAGGAGACAGTCTTGCACTGTTAAACTTCTCTTCTGTGCTCTTCTTTCACACCAGAGACATCCCGGCTAGGTGCTCTGGATTCTCCATCTCTGTGGAGTGGAGGTGGGAGCCCTCATGATACATTGTTGCATATTACACAAGGAGTAGAATTCAAACATTTTATTTCTGTGTATCTGAAAATGATTTATTCCAAGAACATCTTCAATCAAGAGTTCTCTGAAGAACTGCAGTTGTTTAGTTGTAATGAGAATAAACCAACACTGATGCTATTTAAAATGGATGAGAATGTAACTAAGGATCATCTTTGAAGTAGCAAATAGTGCTGAACTGTTAGTTGAATCCCCAAACAGGAAACATAGGCTTCTTTCTGCCAAATTACAAGTAAACTAAATGCCATTTAATTTTCTGTGAACTTGGATGACTCTCTTTAAGGGTAATATCAAACCTTATATTAACTTCAAAATGCGATGTCTTGCTTCCTTTGTCAGTTCTGAGTGCTTCTAGCAATGCTTGTAAATGAAACCTGCTCAAAGCCCGTCTTCGGCACTGAGACCCACTTGTTCTTACTAAACTCTCCTGACTTTGCCAGTAAAGTGACTACACGTGGGCTGCTTTTTGGGCTGGGCTCTGGCCTGTGTTAATTCCTGAGCTGTGCTTTGTTATTAGTTGGCTCAGTGACAATTTGCCATGGCCAAAATGGTACTATGGATCATGCTTACAATTTAACAGTGTAGTTGATGGCACTCCGGTGCCTGGGAATATTCCTCGGCACTGTTTCATACAGGTAGAGCATAAATTGTACCTGTATATTATCAGTGGCAGAGTGTTTGAAATATTTGGCATCAGGCTATTTTGTTTTCTTAAGGCTCCGGATCTTTGTCATGTTGTTTTTTACATTAATCTCATTTACATTTTAGGAGAATGCTTCTACTATAGTTACTGAAGAAACGTGAACCTTGGGCTGTCAGATAACAATGATGAATAAAGACTCTCCAGTTTGTTTTGAAAAAACACTGTAATTTTTAAGCCAGTGTTATGGTTCTTCATGTCAGAATAATAGTAAATTTATAAGTTGTACATATGTAAGGGTACAGGTCAGCTTATATGCTTAACTTTCTGTAGTGTGGGGAGGTGGGTTTTGGAGGTTTTCATGGTTAACAGGGTTTTTTCCTTAGTCTTTTCATTTCACTATTTCACATGAGTTACCATCATTTAACCTCAGTAAGGCTTTCATTACAGAGATGAATCTAGATCTAATTTGTCATTGACAATCTTTCCTCCTGATGGGAGCATGTGAGAAGGAAAAAGAACCCAGCTTGACTTTTACATTTCTCTGGATGGCTTTACGGAACTATAAATCGAACAATTTGTTCTGGAGTATTGCCACAAATAAGGCCTGGCAGCTGGAACTAGCCTGCTATGTGCATTGCATGAACATTAAAGTTCTTATGTCTTTTTCTTCAAGCAGAAGCTGCTTTGAAATTGTAATCAAAATTCTTCTTTCTCCTTTTGTGTCTGTATGGTGTTTTCCTTGTTCCCCCCCTGCGCCAGTTTTCATCTGTCTTGGAGCTGAGAAGCTTGCATGGATGTTTTGATGAAATGATAAAATTAACAAAAAGATTGGCTGTGACAGGATGGCGCTTTTAAATGGAAAGGGGAAGACTTTTGGGGCAACTCTGCCAGAAATTGTTTCTTTGCATAGTCATTTTTTGGGACAAGGAATACAATTCCTGGTATGTGGCAGCATGCAGTCTTTAGAACCTATGCATTCCCAAACTGGTCAAAGTTAATGAAATTGTAAATCAGAATTAAATGTGCTGCTAGATGCCGTTGCCATTGTGGTTTGCATAGCAGCAGAATAACACTGAAAAATAAATCGTTACTGTCAGCAGATGACAAGTTCAGTGGTGTCATTTTTTTCAAAGCCAAGCATTGCTTTCTTTTTCAGAGGCTAGGCTGTATACTCATAATAAAAACCAAAGAAAGCAAATCTTTCACTGAATAGTAATTTAAATCTGTCTTGTGAGTTAGAGATGCTGGGTCACGAGTACTCCAAGTTTTAATAACTGAAGGTAACACTGAAATTAATTCCCCTTTCCTCTTCTGGGGCTAAATGTAATTGGGCAACAGATCAGTACTACAAGCAGTTAGACTGCACAGATATAAATATAAAAAAAAATACACTAAGTAAATTGCAGCAAAGCCAACTCAGTTCTTTCCCAAGGGAAGGTCTGCTTGTTCCAATCATGATTTGTGCCACAGGCTTTTATAGCAGAACTGGAAAAAAATCTTATAAAAATTGTATTAGAGTGGGATCAGCCACCCTTAAACATATTAGGCTTCCAGCTGTGAGCAAATTTGTCCCAGAAGCCCAGTGAGTTTTGTGCAAGGTTCCTAATTTTCTTAAAATCTTTCTTTAATGGTGTCTATTATTAAAGCCGCTTCTTCCTCCTGGGTGTGTACAGAGAAGCAAGCAACTTGTGATTGAATGCGTGTTGGGGTTCTTGGCCACAGCACTTACTGATTCACGAGCCATTGTGTCTTCAGCATCAAAAAGACAATTACGCTCCAGAGAGCACACTTTAATTGTTCAAATAGGTACATTAAAGTTTTACACGTGAATAATAAATTATGTGGAAGTAGATCTGCCTCTTGGCAGCTACTTTTTATCTGCTCCATCAGAAATCACCAGGCCAAGCAGCAGCCCCCTGAGATCATTCCTGTAGCTTCTGACCACGTGCCGTGGGTCGGTGCTTACAGGTTACTTTTTTCAGGATTGCATTTTGGCTTCTGCTGCCTTTAGAGGGATAGTTCTGTAGTTTTTCAAAGCAGTTGTCCCTTGAAGTGAGATGCCCTGAATTAAGCATTAATGTTTGTTGTTGTTTTTTTTTTTTAAATGCATGTAAGACAAGAAAAGGGCTAGGTGGAAAAAACAGCATTGCAAATGGCTTGTTTACTGGATTTTATGATCATGCAGAAGTGTAATGAGGCACAGCACTGATGAGCGGGAGAATGGACATGACAGGCAAGAGTACACATATAGTGTGGACGTCAAAGTAAAAGCTACCTTTCTTTAAACGAGGGAAGTTTAAAATAAGTTAGAATAATCCATTTTCCTCATTCCCCCCATTCCGGGCTCTGTGGAAATTCCTAATAACATATCAAGCAGCATCAACTATGGGGACGGTTTCTGGATCAGCACAACTGGGAGCTGAACTGGGATCAATGAGCTCATGGGAAAGGCACGGTCCCTGTTAGCTTTGGCTGTCCCAAAGTGGGTCTGGTTTAGTGAATAAGACTCAAGGAGGATTCATGATGGGCTGCTCAGCATTCTCTTAACCAGATTCATTAAGTCTAAAAACCATTTTTTATTAAGCACTTTTTCATGAAAAGAATCTTTTTTTTGTGTTTAGAAAATAAAGCATTTCAATCCCCAAACTAAAATGGTTCTTTTCCAAATGATGCTAATGTAAGTATTACAAATCAGTTATGACCGTTGAGCTGCACTTTCACTGAGGCTGGCTCTGGCTGGGGTTTACCTTTCCTTTGGGATTACAGCCTAGCACTTGTGCTTCCAGGATTTCTCACTGTTTTTTTCCCTCACCTCTTTTGTTTTGTTTCAGTTTTTTTGGAGAATAAGTTTTCATTTCTTTTGACAAATCTTCTTAAAAGAGTTTGGTCAAAGAGCTCTTTTGATTTTATGAGCGAAGCTCCAATAAATCTAATATTTTGACCAATATTATGTACTGTCAGTGGTGCACTCAGCATGCCACCAGAACTTCACGGCAATAACTAACAGCAGATAATAAATTTATTAAATCCAGATGATCTCTGATATTATCATGGGAACAGTGAGTAAACATATGGCACCCTGGCATGCCTGGTCAACACTTGCACCTTTTGCTCCAGTTTTCCCTTTTTTTTTTTTTTTTTTTTTTTTTTTTTTTTTTTTTTCCCCTCTCCTATCTGGTCAACCATGCTGTCATGTTTTTTTCAGCTCTTTGGGCAGTTCTGTGAAGGTCGGCAGCGTGGAGCTAGAAGTGAGCAAATCCACCTGGGAAGGGAAATATTATGAAAAACTCGTTATTTTACAACCATTCCTTCTCCTGAAGGTGTCAGCTTTCAATGGGAACAGTTTGATATTCTTGATTCCTCAGTGGATATTCAAGTAACTCACTGTTGCTTGCTGAGAAAATGGGGTTATAATTTTGAGACGCGGTGCTATTTTTTTAGGACAGAATTAATCTGTTCCACTTCATGATTCTCAAAGATACCTAAATCTGAGCTCATCAGTTTTGGCTCCCTTTATAGTCCAAGGAGAGAATTATGTGCCTGTGAGTGCAATTCGTGCAGTCTAAAATAGGTCAGAGGAATGACTCCGTGGCACTGCCTGTTGCTTTCCATGGAGTTACATCAAGATACGCAGCTGAACTTAGTTGAGAAACTCAAATCTGTGTCACAAGCTTGGGCTCAGATTTTTTGGTGGTTTATTTGATCTCTGACAAGAACTGATGTTTGCTAACCCTTCTCCAGAAACACTGGGGTTTTTCTGAGTCTTGAGAGCATCAGATTAGGACTAAAACCTCTGAAAGGCTGAGAAAACCTGTTTACTCCTAGAGTAAATGCAGGGAAAGACCCTGCATTTCTTAATGAAATTTCTGCTAACATTTTCATGTTGTCCTGAATTTGAGTCAATTCAGACATCCATTTACCAATTACCAGCTGATAGTAGCACTAAATTGAATGTAACGGTCATGATCAGATAAACTGCGGCTCTTTATTCTTTCCTTTCTGCATTATTCAGTTGTACTTCGTGATGCTGTATTTTAACTGCCCGGTGTAATTTGTGTGAGTATGAATATTATGTAGTTTCAAAGGCGCTGGGTTGTTCTGCAGGATCAGAGCCGGGAAGGTTTGTTTCACATTGCTGCTGTTTCCAACAGTACTGCTTACGTTTAAAGATCTTTTGTCATCTTTGAAATCATCTTACTCCTAGACTGTAGCTGGGGTCCTTCCTTGTTTGTGTCTTGTGATTCTACTTTTAAAATTATTTTGCTTCTTATCTTCACAGAGCTATCAACATGTCTTCTAACAAGCAGTGCTGCAATGACTTGCTATATTGTGATTTATCAAGTACTAGGGTATCAACTAAGGCATGTATTATAGCTTTGTAGTTCAGTAATAGGGAGTTCAGATTCTGGAATTCTGTATTATTATCCTGAAGGCAGCTGTTCACCAGTGAGTGTAATTCCTGTTCCTGGGTCTATATCTGTTGCCACTGAAGGCAAAGACCAAACTCCTAAATAGCTTTATGTATTCATTTCATACCATTTGGGATTGCTGTAACCTTTTCCAAAAAAAGAACTAGAGCTTCCAAGGAAAAGCAGACAGAAAAGGAGGAGGAGAGCAGTGCGTTAGAGTTTAAACACGTGCACACTGAAAAACAGATGGGGACTAAAAGCCTGAGTAACCCCGTGGGGGGAAGGAGGGCAGCCAGCTCTCCAGCAGAGCCTGTTTTTCCGTGTTTGTGTGCTACATGGATACTAAGGTGGAAGGTGCCATAGGGTCAAAGGAGCACCGTTACCGTGGGCCTCATCTTTTGTTTTTATTTTAATCTTGATGGGAATTAGACCTAAGACAGCCATGCCATGGCTTTGCTGCAGGTGGCCTTTTCAACAGCTGGCCTGCTCTTTTTGGCACCTCTGATGGATTGCCGGTGGTATTGATGAAGAACGTGACTAGTATTGACAAGGGCTTGGATGATGATACCCGGTTCAGCAGTCCCTCTCGTGTTCTTCCACAGAGTGGGTGATGTGGTGCTGAAGGGCTTGGTGAAAAAGCTGTGCTGTGGTTCCTCTGGTGTCGTCTGAAGTCCCTGTGTGATCTGCTCGCTGTGTAGCATGAGCAGAAGTAAAGAAGAACTTGGAAGTCCCCAGTATTCCCTTCAGATAAATTTTTAACAAATAAATGGCTAGTGCCAAGTTCATTGGCCAACAGTTCAAAAATCACTTTTAGCCAGTCTGAAGCGTCACTGTGGTCAGCTTAGCACTTGCCATTCAGGACATTTGGACAACTACACCTCGGTCGTGTTTTCATTGTTGCTATAAAACTGAATGCCGTGTTCCCTTCCCCTGCTCTCAGCTGCCATATGATGTTTGGATGATTGTTATTATATGATGACCATCTATCATTCAAGCTATTCAGCTACACGATATCCAGCTATTTGTCTTGCATTGAAAATTACTGCCAAGTGGGCTGTTCCAGTTGTGTTTGCTTCTTGTAAGGTTGTTACCTGGCTGATCCATTTACGTTCTGAGGTGAACAACAGCAATTGCCGTTGACATCAAACTGCTGTAAGTCTCTGAATTTCGAGGTGCATCCCAAGTTACTCATCACAAAGACATGATTCTAATGGTGAAAGTAAGTTAACCCAGTAAGAATGACTCCAAAGAAGCAAAAGACACGTGCTGTTACCTACACCTGCTTGTACTGTTACACCTGCTCTTCAAACCACATCGTGGATTGTATGGTTAAAAAGGGTGTGCTCATAACAGGGAACAATTTATTCCGTGTCACAGTAAACACCCTCTGCTTCCACGAGGGCTTCCTTTCTGCAAGTCAAGGATTGTACAAGGTGACTAAATATTTTTATGCCCCCTTCACAGAGGCAGAGGACAGTAAATGACTTTGCTGTAGAGCATACAAAGGCTCAGTGGTGGTGGTAAAAACAGAGCTGAAGTATCAAAGGTTCCTCTCCGAGCCCAGGCTGGAGCATTTTCCCTGCTTACACACAAGGCTGTTAATATTCTCTTGCTGTGGGCTGCTGTTGTACAGGCACGGTACTCTCAGGATAGGCTTCTAATTAAATTGTTTACAGGTGGGTGATTTGCTGGACTACCCACACAGTGTCTTAATAAAACTGGCTGTCCTGAGGGTGTAGGGTGTTACAGTAAAAGAGGTCTTTCAGCTGCATTGATCAGGAGTGCCAAGCACATTGTGGGGCTTTTAGGTTCCTTGCAAGAATGTGCCCTGTGAATGCACCCGAGGAAGTGCGGCAGCTCGGCCCATGCTCGCTCTTTTCGGATGACTGACAGGAGCCATGCAAGCAGCTCAAACATCAGTCCTTGTAGTCTATGTTGATGCTCTTCAGGAAAATACCATTTTCTTCATCTGGGCATCTGGAAATCAATTGCATGGGTTTCCTATGTGCTGTACTGGTGTCTTTGAAAAGCATAGCATGGCTCTGAGATGGTGGTGGTTGTAGTGGACCGGTATTTCATGGGTGAATATTCCTGAATAATGTTTCTTTCTGTGGTTATTTGTTGGCAGCATTAGAGCAAGTTTTGGAGACACCAGCACACACACAGGGGCAAATGTCTCTTACCTCCTTGGCTGGGAAAGATCTTGACAGTAAATGTTTCTGGCAGTGAGGTGGAGCTCTGGGGTGCCCAGGAAGGAGTCACCTATAGAAAGCATGCACTGGGGAGAAGGTAGCAGACAGGATCAAGCAGCCATTGTTTTTTTCCAGGCTAAAAAATAGAAAAGCAACAACAGTGGCTGCCAACAGGATCTCCTGTCACTCACTGGTACTGGGGAAGCTGTCTTCAGTTTATCCTTTTGCTTGAGAGCACAGTGCAGTTCTGTTAGTCAAGCTGTTACAATATGTCAGGCATAACTGTAAGAGCTTCCTTAGGGAGTCAGAAGTAGTGTTAAATCACTCAAATGGCTGCATTACTCTGGATTGTGTTGACTTTTGAACACAAAGAGCTGTGGGACACAGAAGGACGGGGAGGAAGGTTGTGCTGACATTTAGTATAAAGCCCATGAGCACCTGATGCTGTTTTCTCTGCCTGTGTTTGTTCCACAGGTGCATGTACAAGCTGGGTGAAATTCTGTATCCATCTTCTTTTGGAGATTGCTAGGTTTATCGTTGCATTGCATTTTGTCCTGCTGGTTACCGTAGTACTTCTGATAGTCCTAAGCAAGAACCTGAGCTCCCCTGCAGGTTCATAATGTGGGAGAAGATGCACTGATTTATCCCATGTGATCACAAAGGAAAGTATTTATATTGCTCTGTACTTTTCTCTGAAGAAGTTGCTAAAAGTAAAAATGCTTTTAAAAAGCTGATTTACTTTTGCCCATTTGTTGTTGTGCTTAACTTGAATAAGAATTTTAAAACATTTGGTCTTCTTAATTTTGGTGAGAAAAGTTTTTACAAAAAATTTCCCAACTGCCATCCACCACCACCACCTTGAACAGTGTCCATTAACCTTTCGGGTCCTGCTTTCCAGTCGGTTTTAAATCCTTCTTGTAGTGTTAACATCCTGCCATTACACTTGATAAGTAAAACAAATCCAAGCTTCTGGCCAGTGCATTGCATGATGTTTTAACTGATGCAAACCTTTTACTCTTCACTTAACATTTGTGTAAGCAGAACTAAATGGCACCACTGTGGTTAGCCTACAAGGTACAAAGTCATAGCTGTTGGGCAGCAAATTATTTCATTACTCTGATTTTTGTGTAGGTAAAGTACTTATGGTATATTGCCATGTTTTCAAGGTCATTTCTATTTTGTGTGTCTTGTTGCTTAATTCTGCTACAGCTGTCCCTGAGCTGAATTACGAATCCCTGTATGCTGTAACAGCTTCTTCTTAAAGCATATTTTAGTTATACTTTTCAGACCAGCGAAATAGCCAGGTATTAATAGAGGTGCTTTTTCAAGGTTTTTGAAGATGGTAAAAAAATCTGTCATTCACCTCAGCGCTCTTTCCTGAAATTTAACCGGGGCACCTGATGGATGGGTGGAGGCAGTCCCAGAATCTGGACTTGATTTACTTTCTCCGTTTCAGAAGCGAGTGGGACTCAGCAGAGGAGAGCTTTCAGGCAATGTTGATAATTGTGAATCTGATGGACAGAATTTGCCATTTTATTATGCCCTTTATACAGTCAAACTGTGTCACTCATTGGTCTTAGCAGGATCTGAAATTCTCAGTAATGATTCCACCTAGCACTGTCCAGTGCTTGCTGTTCCACTGGAGATCAAATGCAGAATATAATGTTCAGCGGTGATTTAAACTGGGTCTGGGAAGGCTGCTTTTTCCTTATATTCTATTTTTGTTATCTGCAGAAGAACAAAGTTTAGGAGAGGTGGTGGGGTAGGAGGATTCAATATCCAAGGGGATCTTGCAGCTTATTTGGGAAAGAGTGGTCTCAATTCTTCTCTGCTGCCTGTGTAGGATCCTGAACCTGGTGGGTGTAAATAGCAGCTTCTGGTCGGTGCAATCGGTAGAGGCTAGAATACAATCCAGCGTTTGATGCATAGCTACAATTTACATTCCGTTTAGGTGATATATACACTAACACTGTATGCATAGAAATGCTACAGATCACATAGTCTGCTGCACCTTTTCCCAACCACAAAAATTGCTGCGTAGCTATTTGCTCCTCTAATTAACATTTATGTCTTTGGTTAAAAGAAATCTGGTAAGAAAACCCTTCGTTAAAATAGTTAGGGGTGGCAGGGTGGTGTTTTGTGCTTTTGCAGAAAAATGTATTTAGAAAAACTCAACATTCTGAAGCTGAGGGAACATTAGAGTGAGCAGCACCAAGCGAGCAGGGAGAAATAGCTCAGTACACCTGTAGGATAGTGTGTTTTAGTTCTGCCAGCTGGTACCGACTGCCAGCTCTTATTTACACCTGCCTTAGTCTGTCAGCCTGTGCCACAGACAGAACACGCTGTCCGCTGGGTGTAACAGCCTCTCTGTTGTTGTGCGCATGTATCCATCCTCTGCGACTTGTCAGCCTGCAGACCACACTCATCTAACACCTCGTTAGCATCCAGGTACCCAGACCAAGGGGTCTCCTGGCCCAAGAGAGGTGTGATGGGTCTCCACTACAATCAGAATTGTGCTGACCCATCTAGGAATCCCTCTGTCTTTCAATAAAACCAGTTAACTCTGGGAAAGCTGCTAAGTGGCAGCAGGAGTTTTCCACTTGCTTAGCTAGCTAGGCTGTGTAGGGAGAGTAGCAGGAAGGGAAAAAAACACAGTGGGTTTGAGTTTCTATATCCTAGTTTCTAATTTCTTTTTGTAAGTTCAGCTTTTTTGTAGTTTGGTACTTAGAGTGGACACATGATCATAGAATCATAGAATAGTTTGAGTTGGAAGCAACCTTTGAAGGTCATCTAGTCCAACACCCCTGCAATGAGCCCTTCACCTCTACTAGATTGCTCAGAGCCCTGTTCAACCTGATCTCCAATGTTTCCAGGGATGGGGCATCCACAGCTTCTCTGGGCAACCTGTTCCAGTGTTTCAACACATTTATTGTACAAAATTTCTTCCTTCTATCTAGCCTAAATCTACCCTCTTTTAGTTTAAAAGCAGTACCCCTTGTCTTATCCAACAGACCCTACAAAAAAGTTTGTCCTCTTATAAGCCCCTTTAAGTATTGAAAGGCCACAATAAGGTCTCCCCGGAGCCTTTTCTTCTCCAGGCTGAACCACCCCAGCTCTCCCAGCCTGTCTCCATAGGAGAGGTGTTCCAGCCCTCTGATTTTCATGGCCTTCTCTGGACTCACTCCAACAGGTCCGTGCCTTTCCTGTGCTAAGGACCCCAGAGCTGGATGCAGCACTCCAGGTGGGGTCTCAGGGCAGAGCAGAGGGGCAGAATCACCCCCCTAGACCTGCTGGCCTCACTTTTGATGCAGCCCAGGATACAGTCAGCAATGATGCTGGATGGTAATTTAAAGTTGAAGCTTCTTGTCATGGAATAATGAAGAAACTTTAGTTTTTGATCTGACTGAAGGCAAGCAGGAAGGTGTCTCTGAACTACAGCCTTGCAGGGGTGAGATTTCACTTCATCCTGCCCCATCCCTCAGTTGTCCCTTCTGCCCAGCTTATGCTGTGCTTGACTTGGCAGCCTCCTGTTTGGATTCAATGCAGTAAAGGGAGACCATCTTTGGTAACCGAGTCCAGCCCAAATTGCCCCTGGACCCTAAGAGTAAAGCAGAGGTATTCATGAAAGCTGCCTTGTGCGTTTGAATGTTTTACAACAGCCATGTTGTTTGCAAAACGTTTTTGCTGTCTTTCATCTATTTCTTTTCTCGTCTAACCAGAAGTACCCTGGCCTCCTAGGTGATGGTTGCAATGGGTTTAATTTCACAATAGAAATACTCCATCTAGCAGTGTTTGGACATCACTGCAATGCGGTGACTTACTCGACCAGCCAGCTGCTGGTTGGTAGATAGGTGTTAGCATCCCCGTGACTCTGTGAATTAAAGTAAACTAACAGCCTGCACTAGTTTGTTAGTTATGGAAAGGGAATTAAGGTAATTGTAAATAGGGTGCATAAATTTGACTGGCATGAGTAGGAAATGCCTGAGGATGCTGACAATCCATCTCTACAATGTTGTTCCTCAGAAATTCTAATTAGAGATAGCAATTGGGTTCTTTTCATTTTCTTCCATGTGCACTCCAAGCAACATGAAACCAATTAACTTTCTCATTGCGTGGACACATTATGTACAGAACTAGTGATAGAAGACATTTCTGTTTGAATTCGTGCCTTTTGGCCTTTAATAGAAAATCAGATAGTTGCAGTTTATTAGACTATTAGAGAGTATATAGGAACGCAATTTTTTATCTTTTTTCTACCAGAAAGGAAATCCTAGACCTTTCTATTCTAGAAACTTTTCTGTATAGTGCTTGTGATTTCTCAGTAATTTTCTAAAACCTGATAAGAGCGCGCATTAATTAAGTTTAGATGAAGAAGCTTCTTTGCAGTTAATCTCTGAAGTCCAACTGCTATTCTGTACATAAAGCTCTCATGGCTAGGAGTAGGTATTTAACCACAGTTTTGTTTTGTGGTGAGGAAACATGCAGGCTTGAGTCTGAGCACTGTGCAGATTCATACAGAGCTTTAATTGAAAAGAAGTGTCTTGATACAGCTTGGGATGGTTAATAGATCTGACTTCTCCCTTCCTGGCTTTCTTCTCTTTAGGTAGGACTTCTCAGGGAAAGTTGTATAAAGCTATAAGCTAAAGTTTTATGGTGATTCTAATTACTTGGTTAGGTGTTGCCCTAACGAAGAGAAATACTGAATTGAGTCTGATGGGGGGGGGGGGGGGGGTTGGGAGGAGGCAGATGCAGATCTGTCTCAAGATGTTGTCTTACTCTAAGCCCTACTTCCATTTCCTTTCTTTATCAGTTCTTCCTTCATGGCTCATAAATCAAGAACAAGCATGATGACTTCTGAGAAACAGCGTCTGTGTTTGGGGGAACTCAACAAGGGGAAAATAGGCAAAGACTGAAATACCTGGCACTGTCTAGGTGTGGATTTATGGTGTTACAGACCCCCAGCCACCCCCCATCATGGCTTCATATGGCGCTGTCTGTGCTCCATGATACAGAAGAAGGAAGAGGCTGTCTGCTCCTAATGTAGGAGCCTCCCCAGTCTTTATCGCAACCCTGTCCAGCTCTGATAGAGATCCAGACCCAGCTCTCTGTTCAGACATCACCACCAGACAGATGCAGCTGACCAAGAAACCAGATTCTCTATTGCTCAATAAGGCAATACAGGGCAGCTGTACTTTATTTTCCTCATAAACTGTGTTGACATCCTTGCCACAGGATTAAAACATGACTTGAGCCCTCATCATTTGCAGCAGTGTAGCCCAAACTTTGCAAGTGCTAGATTTGGGGAGTGTGACCCCATCCCCATGATCTCTCTCTCCATCAATGTAACCTTCTTTGCCCTCTGGAAAATCCACTGTTTTCATCTCCTCTCCCACCTCCCCAGCCCCTGCAGCAGTCCCTACAGCCAATCTTTGAACCTACTTCTTACCTGCTACATAACACACAGAGCAGGGATGTTGCTGCTGGGCATGTGGGTGTTTAAGAAGCAGGGATGGTAGCTCAGACCCGTGTTGAGTCTGTGCAAGCTCAGCAAGGGGTGTTAGGGCAGTCAAGCTGCTTTAAGACCTGTGCCCCATCTCTGCTGGGGACAAGACAACAGGCCCATCAGCAGGCTGACTGGTAGACCAGGGCTCAACCCTGAATTTATCAGCATTCAGAGAGATTTTGAGCAGGTGGAATCAACCTTTTTGGGATTGCAGGGTGACGTTAATTAGCATGGCTGCAGTGAGTGTAGGCACTGCCCTCGTTAGGTTCCCATGAGTATTTCGCTGCAGGAGTACTTGTCCTTTTTTCCTGGCTGGTAAGTAGCTGTGTATCACAATCTGTTTCCAGTGTGTTGGTTAGTGGGGGAAGGCTGACTCTCTACATTTGTTTTCTAAAAATGGGAGCTATCCTTTGGCTAGTGCTGCCACAGGCGTTTGAAGAGGTCCTGCCTCACCTCCCCCAGTGGCTGCATCTCAGAGGTAATCGAACCATTTCTGCTTTGCCATCTCCTGGCGAACCTGGGGGGAAAAGAGGTGCATTACACAGACTGACGTAACAGTATTGAAGCTGTGATTTTATTTTTTTCCGGTAAGATGCCGAGAGAGTTAACAGAAGTGGCAAAACCACTTTTAAGCCAGATTGGATTTAACACTAAGGAAATAACCTCAGAAGTGACATCTCGGGAAGCTGTGCTTAATGACTGACTTGTTCATTTTTATCGCTGTTCTCTAACCTGCGGGGTGATGACATTCATACTGCCTATCCACTGCACTGCAATAGTTCCTGTAAAGTACAACTGGTGTATGTGCGGTGTTGCTCTGTGGTGCAAGGAATAGTTTTCTGCTACTGAATGCTATTGGATTAGCTACTAGAGGGAGCTCTTTGTCTAAGATATGTGCTGTTTCAGTCCTGCTGCTTCTTTAAACAGTAGTCTTAATATCACCAACCTGTCACAACTGTTGTTTTCCAAAGTGATTTTAAAATGACATTTAAAGATTTGGAATGGGTTTTCTCTGTAAGAAACTGTTTTTTGCTG
This sequence comes from Falco naumanni, assembly GCF_017639655.2. NCBI lineage: Eukaryota > Metazoa > Chordata > Aves > Falconiformes > Falconidae > Falco > Falco naumanni. The sequence goes on along the minus strand of NC_054057.1, from coordinate 54,800,271 downwards.
AGTTTGTTTGCCTGTCTGATCTCCAGAAAAAGTTTGGTCACCGTGACAGGGGAATTTTTTAGCTTCCCTTGCGATGATTTCCGGCTACAGCAGAAAGGCAAATAATATCTGTTTACAAAAATCTCCTTTTTCATGTCTGAAGTTGGTAGAGCTGTATGTAAGTGGTGTTTTCAAATGAGAAGTGCATTTGCTCATGTGCTTGCTCCCTAACAGCCTGACCCAAAGCTGTTTGCTGTCTGTGGGATGACGCTCATTGACTTCAACAGTTTGACCCCAATTATTTCCTGCTGGAGTTGTGGCTTCACAGAGGAAGGATTCTGTGTCTGTTTTCTTTAAAAGTTTGTGAAGACTTTGTAGGTTTTCCCTTGCAGCAGCTTTTCCTTCATCTCACGTTTTGGATTTGGTTAAAAAATTTCAGTGCTTGCTGAATCTTGAATTAGCATTTTCCTGTGTTCAGATGATCTTGCAACTCTTAAGGAAATAAACTCTACAAGATCACACAAGCCCAGCAGTACTGGTGTTCCTGGTTTACAGGTGGAAGGTCTGAGGTGGAGCATGAGTCAACAGAGTACATAGAGACACGCAGGATTTCTGTGACAAAGCCATCAAGCCCCCAAACCTTCCTGTTTTCCTGCCTTTACCGTGTGGCTTGGACTACAGTGCGTGCAGGTTTTAGATGTGTCAAGAGTGCAGCTTGTGACCCTTTTCCTTTCTGGTCCAGATTTTGGCTGTTTTATTTCTGAATATCAGTACCTCCACAAAATTTGATGTGCCGGAGACAAAACAAAGTGCCTGGCTGGCCTATACCTCAAAATTCAGTTGGTTGAACTAGAGCAATAGTGAGATGTCTCAGATGTGTGCGATGGATTCATACCTGTACACCTTTTACAGCAAGATGGCAACTTGATCCAAAAATGTAATGTCTTAAAACTGGACTGTTGGCATTTGTAATTCAAGGCTGCAGGAGATGTTTTTGTGAGTGGAGGTAACTGGTGTCAAGTCTAAAACACTCCTGCACAAAAGCAGCACTAAAATCAAGTGGAGCATGGAGTACTTTTCAGTGCAGATGAAATCAATGACTCTTTCAGTTCCAGCTGTCTCATGTGATGTCCCAGCCAGGTCTGTGCAGGAAACTGGTGATGCTGGGAAGACTTCCGTAGGCAGAGGGCTAGGTCAAGTACCTGACTCCATGGAGGGTCGGGAAGAACTGGCTGTGTAACTCCACCATCACTATGAGCCTTCTTTCTCAGTTCTGAGCAGGGAAAAACATCATTCCCATGTTTCCATTTAAAAATAAATATATTCAGGGTGAAAAATATGTTCAGTTTAAACACACAAAATACCAAATAATTTAGGAATGACAGAATAAAATACTTCAGAGCCCTGGAAAACTGCCTCATTTTTTCTCCTCAAAATGATTTAAAAGAACTCATGCGAAATTTCATAAACAGAGATTTTTGAAGGGAATTGTCTGGAAAGTTTTTCCCAGCTCTAGGCTTCAGCTTCTGCCCAACACTACATGGGACAGTTGCACATTGGCTGAGAATTGTAGAAGTGTAGAGTAGATTAGATTGGAAAAGACCTTTAAGATCATCAAGTGCAGACATTAACCCAGGACTGCCAACTCTGCCACTAAACCATGTCCCTAAGCACCACATTGACATGTTTTTTGAATGCTTCCAGGGATGGTGAGTCCACAACGTCCCTGGGCAGCCTGTTCCGATGCCCGACCACCCTTTCAGTGAAGAATTTTTTTCCCAATGTCCAATCTAAACCTCCTCTGACACAACTTGAGGCTGTTTCCTCTTGTCTTATCACTTGTTACCTGGGAGAAGAGACTGACCCCGCCTGCCTACACCCTCTTTTCAGGTAGTTTGTAGGGAGCGATAAGGTCCCCCCTGAGCCTATTATGCTCCAGGCTAACCCCCCCCCAGTTCCCCCAGCCGCCCCCCACCAGCCTTGTGCCCCAGCCCCTTCCCCAGCCCCTGCCCGGCTCTGGACACGCTCCAGCCCCTCAGTGTCCCTCCTGTAGCGAGGGGCCCAACCCTGAACACAGGGTTCGAGGGGCGGCCTGACCAGGGCCAAGTGGTGGGACAGTCGCTGCCCTAGTCCTGCTGGCCACGCTGGTTTGGATACAAGCCCAGGTGCTGCTGGCCTTCTTGGCCACGCATGCATGCTGCTGGCTCATGTTCAGCTGCTGCCGACCAGCCCCTGGCCCTTTCCCACCAGGCAGCTTCCCAGCCACTCTCCTTGGATTATGGGAGCTTCATTCTGCTTCCCATCCCTGTCTTCAGGGGAGCTCCATCCTGAAGGGGGGATGCTGCACCTCAGCTGTGAGATTGAAATATTTCTTCTGAACAACCTTGAGAGGCAAGGTGTGGTTTGCCCTTTCCTATCTCTCAAGTGACTTCTGCAAGACTTGCTTTCCAGATGCTCTTTAGGAATGTCAGTCAGTCATTTTGGTCTGTGGGGGAGCACAGATGAAAACAAAATTTTCTTCCTTATCTGTAGTCAAAGATGCTTCAATTGGCAGCTGTTGTTGAAGTCAGTTCCAATCTCATCTTGCAGAAATACGCTGCCAGTTAAGATGCACTGACTTTCACTTCTCCCCGTCACAGATGCAGCTGCCAGGAGCTGGGGCCAGTCTCAGCAGGTAAAGTGGCCCTCGAGTCTGCAAGATGATGTGTGTATAGAGCAAGAGAGAGAGAGAGTGGGGAGATGGAAGAATGTTTTTTCCTAGGGATCTCATCCCAGACTGGGGATCCTGGACCCGGCAATGATTTTCTCTTTTGTTTGTTGCTTTCAAGTACATTTTGCCTGCAAGTGCCTGCCCAGGGACTGCCTCTCACCATGTGTTTGTGAAGGGCTCAGCATTTCTGTGGTGCAAGAATTGATAGCATCAGTCTTGGGGCTGCTCAGGTTGTGTGGGTAGCAGTACCCAGATGAAACTCTTCTGTAGGAGAGAGAGGCTGTGACAACATTAATCACAGCTGCATTGGTGGACTGTACATATGAGCACAGATTTACAGTGGACAGGCTAAGAAAGGTAGAGTCCACCTTGATCAGCACCAGATGCTGAAGCATATTCCCACCTCACCTGATAAAGACACGGCTATGTATCTGTGCAGTCTGTGTATCGCAACTGCATCTGGCCCTGTGGAAAGGTCAGGGGGATTCCCAGTACTGCTATGGTTGTTTCCTGGCTGGCAAAGCACTGAAACGGCTCCACAGTCTCAGATTTAATCTCAAAAGAGATTAAAGTTCCCAGTCCTGGGACACCTTCCATTACAAAAATTTGTGGCTGAAAAGTTCCTGCCAGGTTAATGTTTTCAGGCCAGGACAGGAGTTTTCTGGATAGTTTGTCTGTGGTGTAAATAACCTATTATACAGATATATGTTGTAAAAAGCTAATTTTGAGGAAAACGTTTAGAATGCAATTGTTCAGAGATATAAGCCAAGTGGTATAGGCTGGAAGTCTTGGAGCTGCTCCAGAGGCTTGACTCCACTGGTTCGGTGGAAAACAATGTAAAGTAAATGGGGATCGTTTGATATCTGGTTTAGATACCAAAGATTTTATGGCTACAGTGTAAGCATCTGCAGGCAAAACAGATGTCTAGGCTGTGATAGCTGATGAAGATGTAGGCAAAACGGTCAGTGGAGATGGCTGCTTTACAGTGAATGGAGTCATTCTCTAAACTCTGTTGACTGACTGTCAGCTACATTGGGATCTTAGACACCTGGCTTCCACGTATAGAGCTGTAGATATCACTTACGTATAGGTTCATTCATCTGGAACTGATTCTTACTGTAAATTAATAGAAACGATAACTTGGAGAGATTGAAAACAACACTACAGTTGCTCAGCCCAAATCTAAGACTGAAGAGGAGCAGTACTAGTCATCAAATACACAGAGCACTGCTACCGAGAATTTTCCAATTCCCTGGAGGATAAGAGGAGAATTGATGGATTTTGGTTGCTACAAGGAGAATTTAAAATAGTAATCACAAAAAACTTGGTAATGAAACACTGAATAAATTTACTGAGAAGGATGTAGTGCTGTCAACGTTTGAGGTATCTGTCAACGGGTATAGACAAATATCTGTCGGAGGAGGTTGGTTTGGATTCCTTCCAGTCCAGTGGCTGAAAGATAAGGTCACTTTACTATTGTAATGTAATTGAAAGACAATGTATAGAACACTACACAAATCATGGTGTTTTCACAGAGACAGTTTTCCATCGTGGAACTGAGGATAGCATCAGACTGGGATGGGCCCCATCTGTAGGTTACTGACCATGCTGTTATTTTCCTGAGGAGTCACTGGTGTGACAGCAAGAAGCAGCATGTCTTTCTGGAGCAATGCAAAGGCAGTTTGGTTTTCAAAGGCTTAAGCTACTTATAAAAGCCAAGTGCTATGAGCATTGCTGCTAGCTTTTCGCCTATTAAAGGAATCCCGTGCACCATTTTGAAACTGCAGGTCATCGTGCCATGCATAAGCAGCTTCTGAAGCTGCCAGAGTCCTAGCAAAACCTGTGTGATCTACAACACATTGCACCACTTGTGCTCTGTCTTAAAGCTGAGAATTTGCAATACGCACATAAGAAATGCTTGGATACTGGCTTTTCCTGGCAAAAAAAAAAAAAAAAAAAAGAGAGAAATGAAATCTTCAAAGGCATTTGACATAAAGTAGTTTAAGCCTTGTGAACTGCTGAAACAGCATGTTTGGGTAGGGCTATCTGCTGTAGCTATTATAAATATCAAGCAATATATTACTGTGGCTGTGTTATCTCTGACAAGATTAAGTGCATTCCTGTCAGGGAGAATTTTCCGATAAAGATTTCATTGCCCGTTCCCCACATATAAAATGATAAGTGACCCTGATATTTCTCTGCTCCACTTTATCAATAAAAATTGTTCTGGTTGGATTATTTCTGTTTGTCTCCTAATGAAGTGACATTTTGTGATGTGTCAGTCAATCCTGGAATTGAGAAAGACATACCTACTCAAATCCACATCCTAAAAGTAGTAGATATGTACCACACGCTGAAATGTGCTGCGCTGTGCATTTAATCTGCTTTACTCATAAAAGCATAAATCAACCAATAAAAATAATTACTGAGGTGAGGGAATAGATATTTGATGAACCAGATTTCTCACTGTGAATCATAGCATCACTTGCTGAAACAGACATATGATGGTATGAAGTTGGAGACATCAAAACTGATTTAGGAAGAGACACTAGCAATGTTAAATCAAAGTTACTGCTTATGGAGCAGAATATATGGTTTGCTGGGCAGACATGCTGAGGACCACATGGGGTCCCATGAATATTAAATATTCCATGCCGCATGTGAAAAATGCAACAGAAAGGTCTAAAATATGCACAGGGACCTGAATTGATGACAGTGGCTCCTGCATTGAAGTCTGCCATCGTAACCTTGTCATCACTCGCTCATACTAATGCATCCGTTTCCAGGGAAACTCAGCAACGCTGTGATGAACCCTCCACAGTCAATTGGACCCAGCACAACAAAGGCAATTGGGATTTCGACATTGGCACAGGTGAGCTTCCCCAGAATAAAAGTTGCCCGTTAGCATCTGTGTGGGTTGGGAGAAGCTCATGAGGGCTGAGGCTAGTTTCTAGGGCTTCTTGTGAAGTGTGGATCCTGTTTTAAGAATAGTTTTATCAATGGAGTGGTTTGGGGGTGCTAGAAAGAATCTGTGGCCAAAGAAGTAGGAGCTTAGAATATGTGACCATTCCTGACTTGGGATATTAAGGAACTGCTGGCACCTGGTGGAGATTACAACCAGAGTTACACCTCCACCAGGAACAGACCAAGGCACATGCTAGTCGCCCCCGTCCCCCCCCCCAGGCACGACAGGAAGAAGGTGGAAAAGCATTTAGGAAAGGCTGAGGCTGGTGAGATTGTATCTGATTTAGAGTGTGGGATTTACTATCAAAACTGAGGCAAGGAGCAAAGCAAAGAGCCAAGAAAATGGAGCAATAAGGTGTGACTCGAGAATTGACACCACAGCATCAGTGAATGATTTATTCCTTCCATCCAAAGACCCTTTGGTTCATCTTAGACTGGCTGGTCTTGTGGACTCCGACTATCTGAGTACTAAGACCAGAGACTGAGAAAGTCGATGTAAGTCTGCAGCAGTCAGTGCCACTGGTTCTAAAGGATCTGCAGCTGTTTTCATAGGTGACATAGTTTTCATTGCCCATTATGATGTCAAGTGTGTTAAATTTATGATGCAATGTGTTTATTTTAATGTGCAGTGTCTGCATCTCACCAGCCACATATATTTCAATCTTTAATGTAGCCATCTCATTGTATTATAACACTCTTGCATATTTACTCACAGTCTCTCTGAATGGAGAATTGAACAGTATCTCATGGCATTTTACTAATTAAATAGATTGTGTGTTTTGCTGGCAGTGTGTTGTGAACATTAACTTCTGAAAGCTTTTTCATTTGTCATTGTCTTATTCCTTGGCATTATGATTACTGCAATTTTATATGTGATAAGACTTTACAGCAAGTTAGACTGTACGTCAGAAATTCCTGCCTGCAGCAATCTGCTCTGCGAGATAGAAGCGTAATGGGATTCATAATGTTCACTCACACTCTCTCTTCATCAGCATTTCCTCCCTCCTCTTGACTGGGGGTTTTATTTGTGTCTCTCCCTGTTCCATTTGGACTGTGGGGAGGGGGGGCAGTGCTCGTTTTTTATTTCCTGCTTTAACCTTGACTACGAAACACTCTTTCTTATCAGGAAGCTGTTAGGTGGTGTTTCAGAAGGGTTTGGATGCTGGAGGAGCATATGGCTGTGAATAGGATATGTGCTCTGGCAAGCGCTACTGAAAAAACCCTGCCTCTTAGGATGTGAAAGAAGCTGCTCCGTCCCCAAACCTCCAGCTCAGTGGCACTACTCTGTCAGGGGGTGAGGCATAAAACCACATCGCTGAGCACTCGCTTGCCCCTGGCACTGGGTAGGTTGATGTAGCAGTTTATAAATCCCCATGCTGGCCTTAGGGTTGGCACTGCCCTTGCAGCACAGTGGTATTGGTACCTGTTTGTGCCCATTTTCTACTGTAGAAGAGCCGTGGCCATCAGTCTGAGTGGTTTATATCCCCTAATATGGGATGTCAATGTTATAAAAAGTTGCCTCAACTATACTCCAGTATGGAATGGAAAAACAATTTAACTTTGGAAAAAGAGGTGTATTCTAGCCCTGATTTCAGAATCTGCTGGCGGGATTCAGGTTGTCCTAAATTTAGGGATAGTTCAGCTCTCAAATCAAGGTGGCTGTGTGTGAGCCAGGTGCCTGAACTCCCATTTTAATCCAAGAAGATCCAGTTATTGGAGCCAGGAGAATGCAGAGAGCTGTTCAGCTATGCATAAATGTAGGATGAGACAAATACCTCTTAGGTTTCACTGACTATGGGTTGGCTCTCTCTGAGTATAATGGGAGCTCTCACATTTCCATGTAGACGCTGGCAAGATGTAGTGCAGAGGTGGTGCTGCTGGATGCTGAAGCTGTTGTCCTAGCTGCAGACTGCCCCTGGTATCTGTCCCTAGGGATGGCAGGGACCTTGAAAATTGCCTTCTCCAGACACCTCATATTTCCTCACCTGAAAGAGAGCCCTTCCAGAAACGCTGTTCAGGTGAACTGCAGCCTAGACATGCTTCTTTCTTCCTTGTTGATGCTTCCAAAGGCTACGGGCTTTGTGTGTTGCAGACTGCTTCCCACCTGAGCAATGGAGTGTGCACAGCAGTGCATGTGCTGCTTTGCCATTTCTGCAGGAATGTTGTACCTTGATGCCTGTTCTCAGCTGCATCTCCAGGAGCAGTCAATCTCCTCCAATCTGATGAAGTACGTCCTTCTTCCTCCCTCTCCGGGTGGCCTCATTGCTTGGTGATGTGCCTGTTGTTTTGGAACGCCTCTAAGCACTCTGATCTTTGACACTTTTTAATGCTTATTAGGCCCTTCTATTTCTTTAAGGTAGGGAGCTGCTCTTGTAAGTTATATGTTTTGAATTGATTTTTTTTTCTCAGGCAAAATAAGATCAATCAAATCATATGGCTAATAAAATTGATAAAGAACCAATAAAAGTCCAGTGACACACCATCTGGTATGCTGAAGATGAACGACGAGAAAAGCAAGCCACTGCTCAAATCTTAACCTTCCTTATCACATTAGAAGCTCATTCACACTTCATAATAGCCCAACATTTCATTTCAGCTACTGAGATTAATGCCAAAGAATACATAATCAGACAATAATTCTCTGTATCTTTCTATCCAGATGCATCGAGTAGAGTCATCAAAATAAACAGATCAGCTATTTATTCCCCCCTGATATTCACTAGCACTGTAACAGCAGCAACTGAAACAGAACCTCTGCAGGAACAGAGGATCCTGCTGTTAAACAAAAGGCAGCTGGAAGAAGCAGATTTTCCAAAGCATCAAAACTTTTTAGGAGGAGAACCTGTTAAAATCCATGAGGTCTCAGCTTGTAACTCATGGGGCCTCATGCCATTGAGCCATCAATGGGCCCTGGAAATTTTTACCTGAGCCTGCCAAGAAGGATGTTACCACAGAATGTAAAGTTGTGTCACAGATGGAGATCTGAGGTGATAGCACCACATTGCAGTCAATGGAGTTGTATCTTGCCAAGGGCTGATTTTGGCTTTCAAACTTTAGAAAGGAATTGCAAAAGCCAAACAGGGGTTATTGGAAGTCATAGTGCTGAACAGCCACATCTGTAACATGAGTGACCATTTAGAAACTGTGTATGAACGTATCCTTAATATGGATTGTGACCCTGATGCACCCTGAAAATACAGGGTATTATAACAACTATTGAAAAATTGACGGTATAATCATACTGGACAGGGCTGGACATTTGACTGCATATTTGAAGTATATATAGGAAGCTAAAGCTTCCTAAGTTACACCTGCCCCAGTACTGACCATTCCTCTAGTAATGTAGGATATCATGTACACGTGTGCTGAAGTATTGGGAGCTGTTTGCAGTCCAAGTGACGGGTTTTGGTAATCTGTTACCGCAAGTCCTAATCAGAGCGCTGCTTTGCTCGTGATACGTTGCTGTAATACATCTGCCCAGAGACACGGGTAAAGATTGCATACCCACACATCTGGCAAATGTATATGCCCTACGTGGTTATAGATGTGCGTAGAGGTGTGTATGGGCACACACGCGTAGCTCTGTACTGTTGCTCTCTTTGGCTTTAGATTAAAATTGTATTGATGTTTATGGCATAGCTCAGGACTCCCAAAGAGAGGGATATGTATCTCTTGAAATACCTGTGGGGCAAAATAATCCTTGGTGTATCTGCCATGGGGGATGACATGAACTGGGACCAATGACTCTGGGGAGAGGATTACAGAAATTGCTCCCAGTGATATTAAGCGATCGTTAAACCATTTATTAAGCCTCACAATAAATGTCATATTAAACCATGCAAAATGACTCAAAAAGCTGACTTACCAGGAGATCTCGGTGAGCAGTTGTACATAGGGTGTATCTCAGTGTAATACACTTACGAATGATCTAAAGGAAGAGATTAGCTCATAACTAGCAAGGTTTGCAGTTTGGAGCAATAGCTGGCAGTTGTGAATAATGGTAAGGGAAGGGCAGTTATACATTGTTTTGTAAGCTGGAATGATTTAAATAACAAATGCTTTTAATGTAACCAAATGCCAGCGTATGCTTCTGGGAAGTGGAGATGTGCATAGCGCTTACAGGATGTGGGGCTGCCTCCTGGAAGGCATTGACTTGGGGAGGGGATGGGAGGTTATAGTCAATAAACAGCCTACAACAGTTATCCAATATAATCGTGCGGCAAAGAGAGCTAAGGGGAGCCTCAGATGTATAACCAGGGGAAAACGGAGTAGAAGGAAGAAAGTGATATTACTGCTCTTTGCTGCATGTGCCTGTTGGTCAGAAATGATCCTGGGGTCTGGATAAAGGCACAATGCAGTAAATACTGCTAGAATAACTACAAATGTCTTTGTAAAATTATCTGAGTTTAGGGAAGATCTTACAAGAGGAATGTTACCTAGAAAGCAAGATGCTTCTTACTCACAGACTGTAAACACCCACCAGGAAAGAAATTACTGAAGACAGAGGACTGGTGAAATGAGCAGGTAAAGACACAGTGAGATCCTATGCCTGGAACTTCAAGCTGAACATATTCAGGGTAACAATATGAAGTAACTCTTTATGGGGTAACAGCCCTGGTAATACTGCATCTAATGGTTTTGTGGATTCTCCATCATGGCTAGATTTCTCTTGGTAAGGTCTGCTTGGTTCAAGCAGAATTTATGCAGGAATTACCAGGTGAAATGTTATACCCTGTGTTACGCTGCTGGCATACGCACTGATCATAAAGTTCCCTTCTGGCATTACAGATCTATGAACCTAAGAAATGCATGACTGAAGGGCAGCTATGGTGCAGTCACTGCATTCTTAAGTGGAGAAAGCTATCTGGGTCATATCTTGGGAGAGAGACAGTGTTATGCTGGGGAGATGGGCGGAGGTGAGGACTGACCTTTGGCTTGTTCACAGGAATTGCAAATAGAGGTTCTTTGCAAAAATACACCTTTTCCTCCAGTCCTGCAAAGCCTTGTTTCTGCAGAGTTCTATAGACAGTACCTGACTCGCCCTGCACTAGGCTTTGGGAGGGGCACGCAGTGGGCCAGGCGTTTTTGCAGAGGAGCATACACGGGGGTTGTAGCAGAGGAAGGCTATTTAGGTGGCTGGTGAATGAGCCAGCATGTTTCTACCCTATTCAAGCAACATTTCAGACCGGTATTTCCCATATTTAGCACTGTGCCATCCCCTGCTGGCAATGCTCCTCATAACGCAGCCCAGGATACCATTTACCTTCTTAGCTGCAAGGGCACATTGCCATTGAACTGGTTCATGTTCAACTTGGTGGCCACCAGGTCCCCAGGGCCTTTTCTGCCAAACTTCTTTCCAGTCAGTCAGCCCCCAGCACATACTGGTGCATGAGGACATTCCTCCCCAGGTGCAGGACTTTGTGCTTACCTTTTTTGAGCTGCATGAGGTTCCTGTTGGCCCATTTCTCCAGCTTATTGAGGTGCTTCTGGATGGCAGCACAGCCCTCCAGTGCATCAGCCACGCCTCCCTGTTTTGTATTGTCTGCAGACTTGCTTACCAGTTTGCTAGCTTCAGTAGCCAAGCTGATGGTGAACGTTCTGCCATGTGGAGCATCTATCAACATTTTCACCAATGCAAGGAAGGCATCATGCCCAGGCAGCCTGTCCTTCCCAGGGCTGCGAGCTGAATGCCACATTTGGGACACCTCTGCAGAGCAGGTTGGTGTGACAGCAGCACCCTCCACTTACGTAAGCGGCAATCAGTGGACAAGGAACATGGGTATCAAGGAGAGGACTGATAGGTTCTGGTTTTAGTAGCTTCAGTTTTGCCTGAGCTGTCAAAACCAGCCCTGTCTCCTTCACCCCCTTGCACCCTTCCCTAGTGCAAAGCTACACTAGATCATTGCTTGATCTCTCCTGCCTTTAGTCATATCTATACCTTGTAGCTGATTTCAGTGCAAACATCAGCAGGTTAATGTGGAGTCATCTGTTGCAGACACAGATCATGTGACCTACTGAGGCATGTAGAGATGCTAGCTCAGAGCCTAAGAGCAATTAATTGCTCTTATCACACTGATAAACCCAAGATGATAATCTCTGCCTCTTAGTAAATCTAATGTACTCATAGACAGGGCTGTGCTGTTGTGGAGCCCAGGTGGTCTTCGTTTGTCCTGGCATTTCTGCTCCGTTCAACGTGATGCGATGCAGATGTGCTCTTAGATTCTTTTCAGACTCATTAAATCACAGCAGTTCCCAGGAACTGAATGGGCACTCGTGTTCTCTGCTCCCTGGAAGATGTGGGCTGTTATAGTGTCACCTCAATAATTGGACAGGCACCTTTACAGGCAAGTAACAGGGAAGGTAGGGGGATGGAAAGGTGTAAACAATAAAAAGACACAGTAACAGGGATGGAATATTTTTGCAGTGGAGATAAATTGCAAAGCAGTTACAGATGTAAAGCACCAGTTAAACAAGTTAGGTAGGCAAAAGAGAGCTGGATAGACAAGGAATAAAATGCAAAGTACAGGAACACGTGCAGTTTCAACAGGAAGTTTTATAAGGAATTATTGCTCTGAGGTAAAGAATCTGAGGCTGGAAGAAATAGCAATAAAACAGAAAGAGTGTATGATTTGAAGAGGTTAAGGTTTAGGAGCAACATTTGTGATGGTCCTCTAATATCAGCAGAGATCTGAGTGCCCTTATTCCCCTGGGTAACCTTGAAACAACTCTGGGTCTTCTCCAGCCCACAGAATAAGAACCAGCAGTAGCCTGCCCTGTTCATGAAATGATTGTGGGTCCCTCTCCATAATTCAACAGCAGAGGATGAGAAACTCAGAGGTAGAAAATGTGAACCTGAAGGCTGAATGAATTTGATGAATACTTAACTTCTGCAATGTATTGCCCTGAGCTGTCACAGAGCCCACAGCATTGAGACAATTCATTGGAAAAATAGTCATAAGGAGAAAGGCTACGTTATATCGACAGGCTGACATTACAGCTGAGCCAGTCTGACCTATTGAGCTCGTGTAGGCAGCGTGTACCAGTTTTTTCAGCTGGTAGGCAGGTGATGCAGCTATCATCCATTCGCTATAGGTGGCAGCTCCTGCAGTATTTGCGGGTCACATTCTTGTCGTTGAGGCTGCTTGACAAGCCCCACTATGAGACTGTCATATTCAGTTGGCATAGCTTTCCCAAACATTAATAGTTAGGGAGAAACCTTCTCGGATGGACAGTTCAAGGAGGGTGGGATTGGTGATTTTTGTCTTTCTCAGCCTGTGTCTCAGCCATGCCCAGCTCAGGCGTGTGTGTATGATTTTTCTTGGTTTGGGGTCCCCTTGGGGCAGCCAAGGCCAGCTGCCTTCAACCATTGGCATATTACTGATGTGTTAATTTTCCTCATTTCCGCAAAGGGTTCCAGCACACAGGTACAGAAGTTGTGTGTGCAGCACTTGTGTTTCCAGGGCAAGAGGAGTTTGATGTCTTTCCCTCCTGGTGACTAATGCAGAAGATTAAAACCTCTCATATATACTGATGCCTGATCCAAAACCCACTGAGTCAATGGCAGTTTTCCAATGAAAAGCATTTCATGGAAGGTGCTTGAAAACCTCCTAAAGATTACCAGTGTATTGCAGACTCCATGCTGCCCCATACTAGATGAAGGTCCTTAAAGAACTTACCCAACTCCATCACTTCATGTGTAGATGGCTGCCTTATGTACAA